>NW_023330498.1:0-92215 GCF_011100685.1 Canis lupus familiaris | reverse complement strand
AGAGAAGGAAGGAAAAAAAAAAAAAAGGAAAGTGGAGCTATCAGACACCCTGAGCACTTCGCAGCAACACTGACTCTGCACCTGCGCTCTCTGCTGCCTCTGTGGAAGGAGGGACCTGATCCCACTTGAGGCCAGGCGCCTCACCTGGATCCCATGCCCCTCTCCTGGAGGAGGAGTAGGCCTTCGCAGTGCTCCTGAATTGTGACCTGTCCATATTCTCCATCATTCTGTTCTCTACGAAATGCTGCCATTTTGCACCCCGATAGGAATGAAGTAAAGCAGAAAGCCATGCCTTATCCCAGATCTTTCTGAGACACTGCCACATTTCCCCGATGCTCCAAGCAGCAAGTCTCCCCTTGCTCTGTAACCATTTTCCTTGCCACCCACTCCACGTGCTTCTATCAGCTGTCCCCCAAAAGAACACCGGTTTGTGAAGGGCAACAGTAACCTTCACATATCACCAACCCCCTTGACGATGTCCTCTCCTCAACTCACCAAACCTCTCAGGTGCCTTTGGTACATTCACAATTGCCTCGTTCTAGAATCTGTCCCTCTCCCACCCTTCTTTTTCATTTTTTCCATGTTTGACAATATACTCTCTGGGCGTTGTTCCTCCCAATACCAATGGCCACTCTGCTCCATGTCAGTATTTATCGTTTATTCCTCCCTTTCCACTGGCTTTTAGTTTGAACAGGGCCCTTCTCACACTACACTCTCTCCATGGGTTGTTTCATGCTTTTGGCCAGCATACAGCATGTCCACAACGTGACCTCCCACATTCCTACCTCACTCATCAACCTGTGCCCTGAGATCCACATTTGTGTCTTTGTTTGCTGGCCAGCAGGAAGCATACACGTCACGTCATGTGTCCCAAGCCCGCCCCTTCATGCGTTGCATTTTGTTGGTCTCCACTGCAGTCCAGCAACAAGTCCTCTAGATTCGATCTTCTGATATATCCTGTACCCATCCCCTTCGGTGCTTTTCTCCTGCCACTGTTTCAATATCCAAACAATCCCATCAGCTCATGCCTTCACGGCAATCACTGTGGCCTACTTGTGTTCCTCGAACATGCCAGGCTTCTTCCCTCATGAGGGCATCGGTAATCAGTTCTCTCTCTTGCCTCAAACAGTCCAGTCCTGGATCTTTTTTTTTTTCTTAAGATTTTATTTATTTATTCATCATTCATTCGAGAGAGAGAGAGAGAGAGAGAGAGAGAGAGAGAGAGGCAGAGACACAGGCAGGGAGAAGCAGGCTCCATGCAGGGAGCCTGATGTCAGACTGGATCCCGAGACTCCAGGATCATGCCCTGAGCTGAAGGCAGACGCTCAACCGCTGAGCCACCCAGGCATCTCAAGTATTCTTTTAAAAGGTGAAACTATCGAGCCAATCTCAAGTGCTGCTCTTTTATTATGTGATATATATGAGACTGGTAAAGTGTTTGCCCACCCTCCTATCGACCAGACAGGAACAGGCACCTGGGCTTCCCCCGGAACTCCTGGAAGACAACATGATCTTTGGGTAACTTCATCTCTGCTGCCCAACTCTCCTTAATAGTTAGCAGGGCCTGGAGGGAGCAGAGGACTAGGAGTGAAGCTCTCTGGGCACTGACATTAAAACATTGTTGACGCAGCATCTCCCAGGACCCTTTTAAAGCATGGTGTCTGTCTGTTTTTTTTCTTTTAAAGATTTTATTTATTTATTCATGAGAGACAGAGAGAGAGAAGAGAGAGAGAGGCAGAGACACAGGCAGAGGGAGAAGCAGGCTCCATGCAGGGAGCCCGACGTGGGACTGGATCCCGGGACTCCAGGATCACGCCCTAGGCGGAAGGCAGCGCTAAACCGCTGAGCCACCTGGGCTGCCCTGGTGTGTCTGTCTTTGGACCCTGAGTTCACTTTTAAATGTCATCCCCACTGATTTTGGCTGAGGCATTCATGTTGGTTAATCCCACCTATTTTATCAGTTACCAGCCTCCTTACTCCTTTAAAAAACAAGACAAAACAAAACAAAACCCTAAAGGTTTCCCTTTGGGATCTGGACATACTCTGGGGAGCCTTGTCAGCATGAAGGTCAAGCTAAAGAACTGTTCTGTCCCAGCTTCAGAGGAATAGAAGACAAAGGAGGTGGCAGGTGGGGGGAAGGCTCTCAAGTCTCAGTCTCCCCTGTATGGGAGGGGAGCTGTAAGTGAGCTGTATCAGAGAAGAGGAGGACAGGGATGCCTGGGTGGCTCAGCGGTTGAGCGGCTGCCTTATCCTGGAGTCCTGGGATCCAATCGTGCATCAGGCTCCCCACAGAGCCTGCTTCTCCTTCTGCCTATGTCTCTGCCTCTCTCTATGTGTCTCTCATGAATAAATAAATAAAATCTTTTTTAAAGAGAGAGAGAGGAGGACAGGATTTTGCCCTCCTTCACATTTGGGACTTGGTATTCACTTTGCAGGATGACCCAGCAGCCTCCCGGTGCTGGCTGGGGGGGGGGGGGGGGCTCTGGTTTAGGCACTTACTTAGCTTTTGGAGCTGATCTTGGCTTCTGCTGTGCTATAGGTGAGACCCCCAGGGGCTGGATAGGTGAGGGAAAAATGTAGAAAGTGACTGAATCCCCAGGCAGGGGTTCATGAAGGAAGCCTAAGTAGGCAAAGGGCTAGGTGACTCTGCAGCTGAGGCTGCGGAGTGTCAGCCCTCCCCAGAGTGGGGATGGAGGTTGAGACCAAGTGTCAGAAGGATCTAAGATGCCAGCAGAGGTGAGCTGAGGCTGGGTCAGCCAGGAAGCACCAGGTCCCAACCAAGAGGAAGAGGAAGAGGCAAGTTTCACCAGCTAACCTGCATGGGCTTTGCGGGTCTGCTTTACCAGCTGAACCTGGGTGAAGGTTCAACAGTCTTCCTCCCCCAGACACAGAGCATACTGAGAGACCCAAAGAATTTCATAGCCGTTCCCCTTCCAGCATCACCCAGGAGACTTGTAAACCACACACACTCCTTCCCCACCTTGGAAAGAAGTAGGGAGCTGGGGTGGAAATCTGAGAGACCGAGCATTTAATCAACTAGACCATTCACTTGATGGCATCTGAGCACACTTGCCAGATCAGAAATGGTTTCAGCGGGTGTCTTGTTCCTTTTCTATGCGGTGGGACAGTGAACAAGCATGAAGATCACAACAGCCAGAGAGAATAAATTAAGCAACGTGGCCTGTGGTCTGAGGAGCCCCAGGGCACCCGTGATCTCACCTCCCCATCCCCACCACCTCTATCTCTGTCCACCCTCCAATCAGTCCCCGAGAGAGGAGATTGGGACGAGAGAGGAGATTGGGACGTCTTTGCCTTGTCCTCTCCTTGAACTAGGGCAATGGTTCTCAACCCATAGGGAACCCCCAACACGGAGCACAGGAGGAAGAGCAGACCAGACACACAGAGTGGAGCTGTCGCTGGGGGGAGCAGGGCCTTCTCAAGGCTGTCATTGCCTCCAGGGCGATGCCAGGCTCTTTCTCCCCTGACAACACAGGCCCGGTTTTCCAGAGCCTGAGCCAGGAAGCTTAGCTTCCGAAAATGGTGTAGCACTGTGCAGTGCTGGAGAAAAATCACAGAACCACATTTAGGGCCACTCTACTTTCAGAGCCTTCATCATCTCCTGGGACCTCAGTGCTGTACAGAGTGCCTTCTGTGGGACTCTGGTCCCTCCCCCAGTCCCTTCTGCAGACATCCTAAGATCCCACCTGTCTCCCTGCATCCTCTACCACACATCTATCCCTTCCCTGCTAGCCAGAGCACATTCCCATCCTCAGGGGAGATCCCAGCAAGCAGGGAGAGGGAGGAGAAGGGCCTGTGTGCTGGAGGGGGTGTGGGAGTGCATTGTCTGGCAACACTCCTCTGCTGCTCCCCACTGGGTCACTCAGCTCTGGCAACAGCCCAGCTCCAGGACAGAAGAGAAAGCACTGGTCTCCAACTCGCTCTCTTTCTGTGAACAATGCTGAGATGATTAAAAAAAAAAAAAAAAAAATGGTTACTAGGGTAACTGCAGCTTAATCCCTCTGACTCAAGAGGGGGAAAAAAAAAAAAAAAAAACAAAACAAAAAAAAAAAAACCCAAGGAAGACAAAGGAGTGGAAAGGATGTACACACGATGTACTGTGTGGGAGGCCAGCCACAGACACGGAGCTGGGACTGTCACTGTGTGTGCTTGTCCAAGGGTCCTGTGCATGCACACACACACACACACACACACACACACACACGTGCACAGGCGTGTCCCCGGGGGCGTTCCTTCACCTTCTCAACATTGGTACCTACCTGTTCCTTCAAGGCCTACTTGATACCTGCATTTCATTTGGATCCATTTGGGCAATTACTGATTTAAAGCAAACTCTATGCCAAGTCGCCTTCAATGAAAGATGCTTTTTTTCTCACTCCCGTGGTGGTAAAATACCTAGAATATAAAATTTACCGTTTTTGGCATGTTTAAATGCAGAGACAAGGACGCGTGGGTGGCTCAGTGGTTGAAAGCCAGCCTTTGGCTCAGGGCCTGATCCCAGGTGTGTGTGTGGGGGGGGTAGGATCGGGGATCGGGGATCGGATCCAGCATGGGGCTCCCCGCAGGGAGCCTGCTTCTCCCTCTCCGTCTCTGCCTCTGTGTCTCTCAAGAATAAATAAGTGAAGACACAGTAGTATCAGTAAGTTGGTAGTGTTGTGCCACCATCACCAGCATCACCCATCTCGCGGATTTCTCATCACCCCGACGTGTATCTTTGGACCTTTCATTAAACACTGGCCAGTACAGGTTACCCTCCGCGCCTGCTAAGCGCTGGGTGTTAGGGAAAGCCACTTCCACTGAGCAGGCGACTGAGAGACCCAGAAAGCAAGTTGCTGAGGCACCTACGCAGCAATTTCAGAAAGGCCAAGTGGCAAAGCAGAAGGGCTCAGTCCGTGGGAGGTGCGTTTTCACAGGAGCCCTCACAAAAGGGAACAAAGCAGAGACAGTCCCGGGCGGTCTAACCTCGCGCAGGCGCAACGGAAAGCCCCATTTTCGAGAAGACGGCTGCTGCCTCTTTTTTCAAGCACGAAGGGCGGGGGCGGAGGTCCTCCCAAAGGCGACACGGCACACTACTGCCACCTAGCGGCCACAGAAACTGAGCGCCACATTTGGGAAGGAAAATTAATCCTTTCCACCGCTCTTGTGTGAGGAGAGCTAGAGATAGTAGCTGAAGGAGGTACGTGCAATGCCGCTGAGGGGCGGAGAAGCCAGGAAGTTGCCAAAGGGACCCGGCAGCATCCTTCCCTACACAAAGCCGGCCGCTCTCCCGCCCCGGAAATATGGTAATAGCGGCCAAAGGCACGCGCCCGGAAGTCCCGGCACCAGGGAGGGAGAATCCCCAGAGCTCCGCTCCGATTGGTGAGTTCTGGGCATGCGCGCAGGCGCTGAATGAGGTCGGTGCCAGGCTGTGGGCCCGGGTTCGCTGGGGGTTCGGGGAAGGGTTCCAGGACCCGGCGTGTTGGTATCCGGGTACTGTCACCACATACCCGGGTGCCCCCACCGCCCCGCTGCGACGTGTGTACGGATCCCTCGTTCACTGTCCTCCTGTGCCCCAGCTTTGAACACGCCAGTCCCGTGGCACCCTCGCTGTCCTCTCAGCTCTCACGCCTCGGTTGTCTCGGGGCACCTCATGGGCCAAGAACATGACCTGTCCGCCTCGGGGCTTCTCACCCCCAAGGGATATTCTCCTTCTCCCCAACCCGAGCATCCTCTACCCACTTACATGCCCCGGGCATCAGGAAACCCAGCGCCCCTGTCTGCTGTCATTATCTAGCAGTCCTCTGGCTCATCACTTGGAACAGAATGCCTCCTCCCCCAGCCCCCTCCCTCCAATACCTCTACCTCCCCAGCATTCAGCCTCTTGGGGGCCTCCAGTGCAGGGACCTCAGGGCCACCTCAAGGTTCACCCCCAGTAAGGGACACTCCCTGTCTGTATCTGAGCACCAGAGCATCGATGATGAAATTTTAAAATCCTACCGAATACTTTTATGTTGATTCCATGTCCAGGAGAGAATTGCCTCTCACTTCCAACCATCCTACCCACACTACTATGTTACTCCCTAGCAACTCTCTTCTGTTCCCAAGCACCTCCCTAATAATTCATGGAGAGGACAGTAGCAATCAGGTGGCATTCTCTGACCTTCCCAGTCCCAATCTAGGGGATTTTGTCCCGGCATTCTCTGCATACATGGTCTAGACTGCGACCAGCCCCTCACCTCTGCTCTGGATCCCACGCCTCCCACCTTCTCAGAGAACTTGTTCCTGCAAGGATCTCTCCTCTCTCCTCCTCTCTCTACACTGGAGCATTCCACAATAAAGGGGAAGAGCCCCTACCCTCTTCCCCCATGTCCTCCTGCAGCCTACTGGCACCTCATCTGTTCCTTTCTTTTTTTTTTTTTTTTTTTAAGATTTTATTTATTGATTCATGAGGATACAGAGACAGCGAGAGAGAGGCAGAGACAACGGCAGAGGGAGAAGCAGGCTCCACGCAGGGGAGCCTGACGGAGCCTGACGGAGCCTGACGGAGGCCTGACGGAGCCTGACGGAGCCTGACGGAGCCTGACGGAGCCTGACGTGGGACTCGAGTCCCGGGTCTTAGGATCACGCTCCCTGGGTTGAAGGCGGCGCTAAACCGCTGAGCCACTGGGGCTGGCCCTCATCTGTTCCTTTCAAAGCAAAACTGCTTCAGCTTCTCCTGAGGCCATTATTAGCTCCTCGACCCCCTTCAAGTAGAGCTTTTGTCCCGTGTCTGCACTGCAACTGGTCTTGCCAAGGCCTCCATTCATATCCATATTGCCTGACACCACTCTCTCTTCTATGCACATCTTAGGGAACTTCTTGGCATTGTGACCGTTCATTTATCCATCTAGTCCTTTATATATATATTTGAATGTGGAGGGTTATGTAATGTCAATTTCTGTTGTTTTTTGAGAAGGTACCAATTTCACATCATGCCCCCCTTTGAACCTGGATATAGTATGGGAAGTCAGGTCAATATGAGCGACAAGCCAAGAAAGAGTGTCCGTTTCAGGCCAGAAGGGGGGCAGAGGCCCCCAGAAGAAGTGGGGGCAGAGGTAAAACAGCTCCGACAAGGGATAGCCTGTTCAGAAATGAGGAAGAGCTCCAGGTAAAGGAGGTTTCACCTCATGCACACTGAGACTCACAGGATACACTCTGCACAGTGAGCCAGCCCTCTCTTTGAGTAGAGGGATAGCTGGAGTTTATATATATAGCTTTCTTTTTTTTAATTTTTTTATTGGTGTTCAATTTACTAACATACAGAATACCCCCCAGTGCCCGTCACCCATTCACTCCCACCCCCCGCCCTCCTCCCCTTCTACCACCCCTAGTTCGTTTCCTTCCAGAGTAGCAGTCCTTTACGTGTCTGTCTCCCTTTCTGATATTTCCCACACATTTCTTCTCCCTTCCCTTATATTCCCTTCACTATTATTATATTCCCCAAATGAATGAGAACATATAATGTTGTCCTTCACCGACTGGCTTACTTCACTCAGATAATACCCTCCCGTTCCATCCACGTTGAAGCAAATGGTGGGTATTTGTCATTTCTAATAGCTGAGTAATACTCCATTGTCTACATAAACACCACATCTTCTTATCCATTCATCTTTCGTTGGACACCGAGGCTCCTTCCACCGAGTTTGGCTTCGTGGCCATTGCTGCTATAAACATCGGGGTGCAGGGGTCCCGGCGTTTCACGGCATCTGTATCTTTGGGGTAAATCCCCAGCAGTGCAATTGCTGGGTCGTAGGGGCAGGTCTATTTTTAACTCTTTGAGGAACCCCTTCCACACAGTTTTCCCGGAGTGGCTGCACCAGTTCACATTCCCCACCAACAGTTGTAAGAGGGTTCCCTTTTCGCCGCTCCCCTCCAACATTTGTTGTTTCCTGCCTTGTTAATTTGCCCCATTCTCACCGGTGTGAGGGTGGTATCTCATTGTGGTCTTGATTTGTATTTCCCTGATGGCAAGTGATGCAGAGCATTTCTCATGTGCGTGTTGGCCATGTCTATTGTCTTCCTCTGTGACGACCTTTCTCTTCATGTCTTTTGCCCATTTCATGATTGGATTATTTGTTTCTTTGGTGTTGAGTTGAATAAGTTCTTTATAGATCTTGGAAACTAGCCCTTTATCTGATAGGTCATTTGCAAATATCTTCTCCCATTCTGTAGGTTATCTTTTAGTTCTGTTGACTGTATCCTTTGCTGTGGCAAAAGCTTCTTATCTTGATGAAGTCCCAATAGTTTTCATTTTGCTTTTGTTTCTTTTGCCTTCGTGGATGTATCTTGCAAGAAGTTACGGTGGCCGAGTTTCAAAAAGGGTGTTGCCTGTGTCTCCTCTAGGATTTTGATGGACTCTTGTCTCACATTTAGATCTTTCATCCATTTTGAGTTTATGTTTGTGTATGGTGCAAGGGAGTGGTCTAGTTTCATTCTTCTGCATGTGGATGTCCAATTTTCCCAGCACCATTTATTGAAGAGACTGTCTTTCTTCCAATGGATAGTCTTTCCTCCTTTATCAAATATTAGTTGCCCATAAAGTTCAGGGTCCACTTCTGGGTTCTCTATTCTGTTCCACTGATCTATGTGTCTGTTTTTGTGCCAGTACCACACTGTCTTCATGACCACAGCTTTGTAATACAACCTGAAATCTGGCATTGTGATGCCCCCAGATATGGTTTTCTTTTTTAAAATTCCCCTGGCTATTCGGGGTCTTTTTTTTTTTTAATTTTTTTCTTTTTAATTTTTTATTTATTTATGATAGTCACAGAGAGAGAGAGAGAGAGAGAGAGAGAGAAGAGAGAGGCAGAGACATAGGCAGAGGGAGAAGCAGGCTCCATGCACCGAGGCCTGAGTGGGATTCGATCCCGGGTCTCCAAGATCGGCCCCTGGGCCAAAGGCAGGCGCCAACCGCTGCGCCACCCAGGGATCCCTCGGGGTCTTAATATATAGCTTTCTGGAGCTGACTTAGCTCCTGGTGTGTTGTAGATGAGACTGGGGGCATGGAGGCTACGCTCCCAGTGGGGGATACGGAATGTGGCTGGCTCCATAGCAGGAGGTTCATGAAGGAGGCTTTAACCTGGTAAAGGCTTTGATGACTCTGCAGCTGAGCCTGAGCAGCAGACAGTCTTGCCCAGAGGTGGGATGCAAGATGAGACCAGCCAACAGACGTATGTGCAGATCCCAGCTGAGAGGTAAGGCTGAGGTCAGCCAGGGAGCACCAGGTCCCTGAGCAGGAGGAGAGACACAAAAGTGCCAGTTACACCAGCTCCCATGCATGGCATCACCAGTGGATCTGGGGGGACAAGAGTCATCCCCTCCGTCAGAGACCATCCAGGGGCTCTGTGAGCCATGTAGGGTGTCATAGACCCCCTTTCCACATCATCATGTGGACCTGTAAGCCACACAATATCCCTTCCTCACTTGGAAAGGAGTAGGGGGCAGAGGGGAGGGTGGTGGAAATGTGAGGCTGAGCATTTGTATATAGTGGACCCATCCCAGCCACTTACTTGTCATATTAGATGTAAATGAATGGCTTCTTTCCCCCCTTGCCTTCCAGTCCAGGGGGCGGGGAGGGGGGGGCAGGGCTCATGGTGTAGGTCAGATCGGTCAGAGGACTAAATGAACCAAAGTGCCCTTGTGGTCTGAGGAGCAGGAGTGAGTCTGTGATCTGAGCTCAGCCATCCCCACTGGGTTTTTCCTCTGCCCACGGCCCATTCAAGCCATCCATGGAAAAGGAGATTAGGGGTGCTTGTCTTATTCTCTGCTTTAACTCAGGAAGCTTTTACCATTCACAGACGGACCCCCAGAGCAGATGGCAGAAAGAAGAGAGGCCCACATGGACACACATAAGGGAGTAATTGACTCAAATGAGGTGAGCTGGGTCTCCTCATGGCCATCCTGGCCCTCCACCGGTAATTTCTCCTTTCACAACACACTCACTCACTTCAGGGCCTGAGTTCTGGAGCTGGGCTTCAGAAAATGTTTCCAGAGCCAGAGTAGGAAGCCTGGAGGTGTGTGCCTAAGAGCCAGCGGTTTTTCTTAGAAGGAGAGGTTTTTCCCTTCTTATGTCTTTTGAAGGTCAATCATGTCAGTTTCCTCCAGGGAGCCAAGAGGCCTAGGTGAGAATCTCAGTAGTTGCTGGCAGACCCAGCAAATATCCCCCAGATCCTTTCCTGGGTGCTGGGTCCTCAGAATATCTAATCTTCAAGGGAGATCCTCCCTTTGTCCCCTAGACCTGGCACGGCCTCAAGTAGGGACACTGGCTTTTCTTTGGAGTGAGCAGCAATCAGATGCTCCAGTATAGGACACATGTCACAGCTCCAGTTGCTGCACTGGCCCCAGGGTTGTTCTGTCCATGGAGGGGAGACCATTAGGTACTGCCACCGCACAGTCATGCAGCAGGAACAGTATCCCACAGGCTTTCGTTAGAGGAAGCTGGAGGAGGTTAAAACACACTGACTTAGACCCGTTGCCCCATGTGGTTCTTGGAACTCAGGAAGTCATGCTTTCCACCCTCTTTCATCTGACTGAGACAGTGGTGCCCTGAAGCCCTAGGGCCTCTCTAATGGAATCCAGGGTCTAGTCCTGAAGAAGCCACCGGCCTCTCATGTCACTCGGGGGATGGGAGGGGTCAACCTGGAGCAAGGGTTCGGTCTCATCACAGTCGTGGTCCACCTGGCCTCCCTTCCTCATCTGGCCTCCTCTCAGATAATGACCCCATCCCTCCCTTCCCCATCCAGCAGGGGTAAGGAGCTTTGGAATGCTGGGGTTTCCTTCACAAAGATGTGAGCTCTGATAGTGCCTGGGCTGTGGCCACGTAAGCAGTGGCTGAAGTCGCCTTCAGACTGGACCTTGGTCCTTAGCCTAAGAGCATGCACCTGAGTTACTGCATGGTGGCCTGAACAGTGGCCCTTGTGTAAGAGATCTTCAAAACACCTCCAGATCTGGGCCACTCCCTGTGCTTCCAACAACCCGCTGGAGCCGGCACACTGCATCCCCTTCATGGTGATCTGAGAACTACACTCTGATCCCAGCTTGGCAGGGGCCAGAGTCACAGGGCAGTCCTGTTCTGCTGCTCTATGGCCCAGACTCTCTGTTCCTCACTGGAAGGACCCCAAAGCCCAGCCTGAACACCACCAGATAGGACATGTTGAGGCCAATCTCATGATCAGGCCTTAGTTTTACAGACAATTCAGACTGTCCAGGCCAGGATCACAGGCGAGGTTCCTGCGAATCAAGAGAAACCTCTCTGTCGCAGGCACTCTGTCTAAATTTGTGGCCAAATACCCACGTACCCATGTCTGCCATCGCCTAAACCCCCAGTCCCCTTACATCCAGTGCCCTCAATAGCAGCACTGCTCTGAGAGCCCCCCAGCAGGACTCCTGCCCTCTGATGCCACCTCTGCCACCACTTCCCAACCGCTCCCTCTCCATTTCACTCTAGTCTGATAACCCCATGTTGGACTCTCCCCGGACACCAGCCATTGGGGCTTTTACCTGGAAGATGATGAATCTCTGAAGCCATATCTCCGTGGGTCACAGAAGCACGGCTTGTTTCATCTGTACCTCCTTCTATTCCGGTGGCTCTTCCCATCAACAGGTCTACCGAAGAAAATGTCTGCTGGGCCCCAGAACCCGTGGGCTGAACCTGTGGGGCATCAATACTCAGAGGGCCCAGAAGCCCTGCCAATCTGCAGATGACCCCAGACCCACATTCCCCATCTCACGGGTGGGCACTGCCATCCACCCAATTCCTTAAGGTGAAATCCTGGGGGTGCTGCCTGTGTGCCTCTCCATAGCCCCAGGACTCTCTGGGACGTGCTCTGGAAAAGGCCAGACCATGATCTCACGTTGCCACAGATGTGCAAAAGTCCCCCATGAGGGACCCTTCTGGGCAGATACAGTCTCAGCGGGTCCTAGCAGCTTGGGAATGCCCCTGATTTGGGCGAGGTTCCCCACAGGAATTCCCGAGAAGACCTGGGCCCTGTAATATACCTGGGAGTTTGAAATCCTCATCTTCTGTTAAGAATTCACTGTCTAAACTCTATTTCTATTTGGCATAGCAGTAAGCCCGGGATTTCGAACACAGGAGTTGAATATCCGGAAGAAATCGCTCAAAGGGAAAGTTTGGGGAGGCACGTGTTCATGGGTGAGCATGAAACAAGGGATTGCTCAATTTTACTTTTCATCATAAGTACCTGGACCTGTGTGGGCCCTTATCTGAGCATGGGAATGAATTTTGCAACAGAAATTATACTAGAAAGTTAAAAAATGCAACTCCGTAAACTTGGCAGATAAGCCTGACAGCTGATCCATCTCCATCAACTGATACAAATTTCAGCCAACACATTTTCAAAGAATTACTGTGATCTCTGATGAAGTTATCTGTACAGTGTTTTCTCCAATCTTAAAGTAACTAAGCACAAAGGATCTTGATAAGAAATAAAAAGTAATACGTTTCATTAGCAAATCCAGTGTTTTAACTTCACACTTGGGTTTTTAGGAACTTTGAGAGCAGCAAAAACAATGTAGTTTTAATGCCCGAATTTACTTTGAAGTGCTTTTCCTTTCCTCACAGCCTATGAGATCTGCCGACCACAGCAGGTAATGATGAAAACCTGCTTGCCTTATGAGGGGAGTCTCAAATTTCTGACTGGAGGTTTTCTCCCTAAGGACGGTTCTGTTGCCACAGCTGCAAACTAGGTTCTCATAGAAGTTTCCAAATAATGGTCACGCTGGGGGCACATTCCAGACTCTCTAAATCAGACTCTCTGGGGATGGAGCACCAGCATCGGTCCCTCTTTTTTTTTTTTTTAATTATTAGTAAGTTTTAAATTTTACTTCCAGTATACTTAACATGGTGTTCTATGTTTCAGGTGTCCAGTACAGTGACTCAACAATTCCATACATCACCGGGTTCTCATCAGGACAAGTGCCCTCCTTCTTCCCCAGCTGTTTTGTTAAATTCCACCAGTGAAATCATATGATACTTGTCTTTCTTCTTATTTCGCTTAGCGTAATAATCTCTAGCTTCATCTGTGTTGTTTCAAATGGGAAGATTTCATTCTCTTTTATGGCTGCATAATATTCCATTGTATGTGTACACACCACATCTTCCTTATCCATTCATCTATCCATGGACGCTTGGGCTGCTTCCACGATTTGGTTGTTGTAAACAATGCTGCTATGAACGCAGGGGTGCATGTACCCCTTTGAATTAGTGTTTTTGTATTTCTGGGTAAATACCCAGCAATGTGATTGCTGGATCATAGGGTAGTTCTATTTTTAACTTTATTAGGAGCCTCCAGACTCTTTTCTAGAGCGACTGCACCAGTTTCTGGGACCCACGGAATCATGACCTGAGCCAAAGGCAGGTGCTTAACCCACTGAACCTCCCAGGCGCCCTGGTGTTGAGTTGTTTGTAAATTGCTCCAGGAAAGAGTCGCTGTGCAGCTGAGCTTGAGAAGCATTGCTGAGCTTCACCTGTCCGGCGTTAAACAGAATCTTGGACTTTAGGGCCGTATGTACTACTACAAAATTAAAAAAAAAATTCCTTATGTGTCTTCTCTTGCAGAAATTTTTTTTTCTTTTTTAATTTGAGTCTAGTTGACACACAATGTTACATGAGTTGCAGGTCCATATCACAGTGATTCACCATCTCTAGTATTATGCTCTGCTCCCCACAAGCGTAGCTACCATCTGTCACCATACAGTGCTATTCCAATACCATGGACCATATTCCCTATGCTGTGCCTTTCATCCAGTGACTTACTCATTCCTTCCCTGGAAGCCTGTATCTCACCCTCCCCTTCACTCAACTTTCCCATCTACCACCCCCCTTCAGTTGGCTTTCTGTGTTCACATGTCAAGAGCTATTTGTGACATATTTATTTTACACCATATTTAGAACAATTTCAAGGACTCAGAGTGTGTTTGTGTGGCAATGTCCCCTTCCTTACATGACAGGCAGGGGGAGGGGGGTGGGGAGGGCCTTGAGGATGGACAGGCAGCAGGATTTCCATTGTCTTGGTCACCCCTCTGCTGTGGATGCCCCCTGGCTTGCTGAGTGGATCAGGGAGCTCTGTATGTGTTGGGGGGGGGGGAACATCCCTCCCCACTCTACATGTCTTCCTGTGGCCAGAGGTTGAAGCTAACAGCGAGGCTGGTTGCCAGGGAATCCGCAGCCAGTTCTAAGTGATTCCTGAAGGATGGAAAATCCCGAAGAGGGTTTTCAGATGCACAATGGACTATGGGAGCCTGCCCACAGCCGTGGATTTCTGAGCCAACCACTATGTTCATCCAGTGGGTGTCTGTTTTTTTTTATTTTTTTAATTTTTATTTATTTATGATAGTCACACAGAGAGAGAGAGAGAGAGAGAGAGAGAGAGAGAGAGGCAGAGACACAGGCAGAGGGAGAAGCAGGCCCCATGCACCGGGAGCCCGATGTGGGATTCGATCCCGGGTCTCCAGGATCGCGCCCTGGGCCAAAGGCAGGCACCAAACCGCTGCGCCACCCAGGGATCCCCCAGTGGGTGTCTGTGCACGAGAACACAGAGTACACGCACGGATGTGTGCACTCACCATCACTCCTTTCTGTTGTGCACAGTGACTCAGTCTGGCGGGAGCAGCTAGCACACATGGAAGAGGCAGGTGATGATGGGTCCTGCAGGCAGGACCCAGAGAACGTGGGAAGAGAGATGGGACAGTTCCTTAGTTTTATAAAATCAACGGCGTACCTTTTCCTCTATGACTTAGGCATCTGCATTCCATTTTCTAAAGCCTATCATTTACATACCACAAAATCCACCCAATAAAAGGGTTCAATGTAGGGACTTGTAGCAGATTTACAGAATTGTGCTTCCATCACCACGATTCAGTTTTACAACATTTCCATCACTCCAGAAAGACCCTGTGTACCCGTCAGGACTCAACTCCCATTACCACCTCTAGGCTGAGGCAAAATCTAATGTTCTCTCTGGGCATTTCCTCTAAACTGTCTCTTGCTTCAAGTGGACTTTTGTGTCTGTGTTCTTTCACTTAGCAGAACACTGTGGAGGCTCATCCATGTTGTAGCAGACATCAGAAGGTCACCTCTCTTTGTAGGTCAGTGCCATTCTACTGCATGCTATGCCACATTTTGATTATCCTTTTACCAGTTGACAGGCATTTAGACGGTTTCCTTTTTGTTGTTGTTGTTGTTGCTGCTGTGAACGTCTGAGTACAAGTCTTTGCCTGGCCATAGGTTTCGTTTCTAGTTTCTCCATGCCTTCATTCTTTGTCTTGCATGGTTGCAACTGGACAGAACCTTCAGCCAATTTTGGAAGGAAACGGTAGGGCCGACATCCTCACCTTAGTCTGGATCTCAAGGGGAAAGCATTCCTTCTTTCACTACTAAATATGATGTGACAAGAGACCTATTTTTCTTCTAGATACCCTTCATTAGAATGAGGACGTGCCCTTCCTTCTAGCCCTACTGTGGCTGAGCATTTGTATCACAAATGGGTCTTGATTTTTGTCAAATGTCTTTTCTTTGTCTATGATCAGATGGTTTTTGTCCTCATTACACTATGATGGTGTTTACCCTAACTGTATTTTGAATGTTAAAGCAATATTGCAACCTGGGATCAATCTCCCTAGCTTAGACACACACTGCCTTGTAAATGCTGCTGGATATGGTGTGCCACTTCGTTGAGGACTGACGTATGGACACCTGTGATAGATCTTGGCTACAGTTTACTTGTGTTGTCATGTCTGGCTTTGGTAGCAGGGTAATACTATCTTCATAGGATGAGTTAGGACATGTTCCCTCCTCTCTGTTCTGGAAGAGTCTGTGAAGGATGGATATTATCTCTTCCTACAGTTTAACAGAATTCAGCAATGATGCCAGCAGGACCAGGGCTTTGCTCTGCGGGGGGGGGGGGGGGGATTTTATTATTTTATTTTATTTTATTTTATTTTTGTATTTAGTCATTCACGAGAGACATACAGAGAGAGGCAGAGACACAGGAAGAGGGAGAAGCAGGCTCCTGGACGCAGGGAGCCCAATGTGGGACTTGATCCCCGGACCCCGGGATCACACCCGCCCTGAGCCAAAGGCAGACGCTCAACCACTGAACCACCCAGGCATCCCAAGTGGAGAGGCTTTTAATTCACAAATTCAATTTCTTTACTTGGGATAGGTACATTCAGATTTTCTCTGTGAGCATTCCATTTTACCTTCATTCTCTCCCTGGATTTTCTTGCCTCCTGGTGGCTCTGCCTCTGCCTCTGCTCTGGAACCTGGCATGCTGAATATTTCTAGACGTCACTGGATCCCGACTCCTAGCCAGTAACTTGGGACCGTATGCTGTATCAGATGGGACCCTCGGATATGCTGATACACTTGATATGTAGGCAAGGGGACAATGCCTTTGAGGTGGGGATGGGGTGGCACCAATGGGTCTCTCAGTTACACCCACCCACCCATTCTCCATGAGCCCCCAGGTAAGCCATAAGTCTGCATTCATAAGTCTGCGCTCACCCTCAGCAAGGCCCAGGTCCACACTGCCCCATCCTGATCCTTCCCACTCTCTCACCTCCTGGCAAGAGAGCTGCACAGGGGATCCATGACAGCTCTCTGCCACAGGTATGGGTGTCACAGCTCTCCCCGAGTCAAGGCTCAACTCCCAAGAGCCCTGACTGCCTTACAGTTATTCCAAACTTCCCTGCCCCAGCAGCCTGCCTAGCATGGAGGGGCGGGGGGCAGGGGGAGACAATGAAATCTTCATGAGTGGCTAAATATTTGATTTAGCCACAATCAAGTGGTTGGCTGCCTGGGCGAGGCCATCTTTTTACCATCTCTGTGAACTCTGCCATGTGTAGATGACTGCCCCCATCCCAGTGCATTCTGGAGAGGGTTCAAGGATGTAGCTAGGTTTGTGTGACGCTGAGCAAGTCACCCAACCTCTCTGTTCTCTGCTTTCCCATCTACTAATTGACCTTGAGTTCTTGCTCAATGATGAGTGTTTGGGAGCAGGTTACATAAGCTGCTCTATGGAAATATGTAGAATGGTGTCTGAGAGCTAGTACAGGATCGATAAAGTGAAATGCCATGTTACTCCTGCTAACCGCACCCAAGTGACCAGTCCGAATTTAGGTTTCAGAGTTTCAAGAAAGAAAAGTCCTACTTTATTTACCTTCTCCCTTCAAGTGGGAGACAAGCCTGGCAGGGTCAGTTGAGCTCCTAAGCTCTCCGACAAGATCACAAGTTCAGAGCATAATAAACATACCTGTCCTCAAGCCACTTCCCTCTGCAGTAGACTCATAGATGTCTGCAGCAACACAGCTGTGGTGGCTAACTAAAAATAGAGACTGTCAGAAAACAGAATGTGTTTTCAGTTCAGAGGAGTTGCATGGGCACTTCCTGGGTGCACAGCATTGGATTCTGTGTGTGTCGGGGGTGGGGGGAGGAGGAAGATTGATTCATTCATGCCTCCTGAAATGAAAAGGCACGTGTCTAAATCCTAAAATGACTCTTAAATATCTCCACGATGCTCTGCTTGTCAAGCAGCAGTCATGAAGCTGCTGTTCACATGCGGTGACTCAGGGACACCAGGCAATGAAGGCAGAATGGCTCCTGAAGATCCTGTGGCCAGGGCAACCAGCACCATCCCACAGGACCTCCTACTGTGGCCAGTGGACTCTGCTGTGGCCAGGAAGACTCTCTTCCACTGGCTCCACCTGGATGATCTGAAGGCTGGTCCTCCTGCAGGGCCACCAAGGGTGACTTGACGGGGCTCCCTGGTGCCCTTCCCGTCCCTTGCTCCAAATCCGCACAATTTAGAGCTCATCCCATAAACCACCATGATCTACTGCTGTAGGACTGAAATGTCGTGGTCTCACAAACAAACAACAAACAAACAACAAACCAGTATGGATCAAGAAACCAGAATCAAAAGCTATTTTCCTTTCTTATGTATATTTATTAGGTATGCACAATGAGGTAACCCATCAGAAACTCCGCCAAGGAGAATACAATCAATGTTACAAAGCAGGGAAACACTGATCTACAGTTAGCTCAGCATATTCATAATGGCTTACACAGATAACACAATGGTGAAACACCACGTTCCAGTCCCGCGTCCCTTTCTGCACGTTGTTTAGCATCAGATTCTTGGAAGTGGATCTCAGTTGAGCACACGCTGCATTCCGGCAGAACTAGTGTTGCTTCTGGGAGGCAGTCAGTGAAATGGCACAAAAGCACATGGCCATCAACAGGGCATTCATGCTACAGAGAAACCTGGTATCTTATTGACAACAAGGCAGGGAGGAGAGACAGAGATCTGGGGTGGGAAAGTGACAACATGCATCATGGGAGCCATAATACAGAAGTTAAGGACCTCTGGTATGCAGTGTTCCATAGAAAGCCCCACGGTGATCCAGAAACTCCAGGCAGGAAAAAGTAAGACCTTCCTGGGATTGGATCCATGCTCACACTGACAGAGTTTTCAGTCCTCACACTGCTCTTATTTCTCTACCTTCTCTGATTGCTTCCTGTTTGGTCCCCAACAGGAATCCGGGCTCAGGATCTGGCAACACCGGCAACCATGTCCAAATCCACTCAGATCTCTGCTACATGAGGATGAGAGCCTCAGTTTTCCTTCAACCACTGTTTTAGGAGCCTCTGAAACATTCTTTTGCTTTCCTGCTGCATCTCCAGTTGGAGCTTCTCCTCTCTCTCCTGCTGTTGGAGCACCCCTTCAGGCAGAAGGCCAGGCCGGTTGGTCCCCAGGCTGAGGGTCAAGCCGCTGAGGCCCTGCACCAGCGTTTCCCAGGAGGAAGGATGTGGGGCCCCTTTCCTCTCTGCAGGCATCCCAGAGACATTGGGCCTATGGCTCTGGCAGTATCGACATTCACATCGGAATCCGTTCTGATCTCTATCACCTGATGAAGAGATCCTGGCATTTCTTTCAACCCGATAAGGTGCCACGTGATCAAGGTGTCGCCGTCTCATGTGCCCCAGAAGTGTTCTCTTCCTCTGAGGGGATGCTGACCTTTCCCAGCGCCTCTCCTGTAGGGTCTTGTCATCCCTGTACTGCTGCTGGAGCAGCCCCTCTGGCAGAGGGGCAGGGTATTTGGGGCCAGGACTGCTTTTGAGGTCCCCGAGGCCCATCATCAGCAGTTCTGAGAAGGAAGGAGGGGAGGCTGCTGTGACTTCCCGGGAAGTCTCTTCAGAGATCACTGGGGAAGATTCCGAAATCAGTGTTGGGTTACACTTCTGGAGTGGATCCATGGAGGTGTAGTTGGTGCTCATAGCTCCACCTGGCCCTTGGGTCTAGAGAGGAAGGTGAAGGTGAAGGCTGTCAAAGAGCTGGAAGATAGCAAGGGAAGGGCACGGCCAGAAGAGCCCAGACTGCAACACATGGCGATAAAAGAAGAAAGAAAACCCGTTATTATTCCTCTGACTTAACCTTTCCGTGCCATCGTCTCCTACCTGTTAAATGGGGGCAACAATGAGCTCTACTCCCTAGGATGGTTCTGTGGTTTAAATGAGATAATACGTTTCCAAGAGCTCAGAAGACTGATGGCATATGATCAGGGTCTTAGAAGCGTGATCCGTTATGGCGTCCACATGACCTATAATGCAAAATGATGCCCTGCAGTCAACCATGGTGATTCCCTGCTGACATTTTTTAAAAAGATTTTATTTATTTATTCATGAGAGACACACACACAGAGAGGCAGGGACATAGGCAGAGAGAGAAGCAGGCTCCATGCAGGGAGCCCGATGTGGGAGTTGATCCCGGGACTCCAGGATCTCGCCCTGGGCCGAAGGCAGGTGCTCAACTGCTGAGGCACCCAGGTGTCCCCCTGCTGACTTTTTATATCTGTTCTCAAGCATAATTGTAAGGACAATCCATGTGTGGCTAGCATGTGCTCTCCTCGCAAGTGTTCGTGTACTTTTGAAAAGCAGACATTTGCTAAAACCTAAGTATTTCCACCACGGGGAGGGATACATTCTTTGGAATTTTCACTGGCTTTCATCTAGTTAAAAGGATGTTGAAGCCTATGGAAAGAATTTCAAAATCCCTAGGAAGAATAAGAATTTACTAAAGTATAAGAATGGAAATCAATGAAATTTCTGACAAGACAGATTAGAGAAACTCAAATCAAAAGTTGCTTCTTTGAAAGGATCGATAAAATTGACAAACCTCTCACAGGACGATGAAGGAAATGAAGAAAGAGAGGGAACAAAAGCAAGATACAGCACACTTCCTGCTTTCTAGCCAAATGACAGAGCCAGAGTAATCAGAACAGTGTGGCACTGGCATAAAAACTGACACACAGACCAATGGAACAGAATCGAGAGCCCAGAAATAACCCTATGCATATATGGTCAACTAATATTTGACACAGGGGTCAAGAATACTCAATGGAGAAAAGATATCCTCTTCAATAAATAGTGCTGGGAAAATGGCATATTCACATGTCAAAGAATAAAGCTGGATTCCTGACTTACACTCAACAAAAATCAATTTGACATAGATTAAAGACTTAAATGTGGGGCACCTGGGTGGCTCAGTGGTTGGGCATCTGCCTGTGGCTCAGGGCGTGGTCCCGGGGTCCCGGGATTGGGTCCCGCATCAGGCTCCTCATGGGGAGCCTGGTTCTCCCTATGCCTATGTCTCTGTCTCTCTCTCTTTCTGCGTTTCTCATGAATAAATAAAATCTAAAAAAAAAAAAAAGACTTAAATGTAAGACTGGAAACTATAAAACTCCTAGAAGAATACATAACAACAAAGCTCCTTGACATGGGTCTTGGCCATGAATTCTTGGATGTGACACTCAAACCACAGACAACACAATCAACAAGAAACTAGCAGATTACATCTCACTGGAAAGCTGCACACCAAAAAAAAAAAAAAAAAAAAAAAAAAAAGAAAGCTGCACACCAAAGAAACCGTCAACCAGGTGAAAAGATAACTTACAGGATGGGAAAAATATTTGCAAACCGTATGTCTGTCAAGGGGTTAATATGCAAAATATATAAAGAACTCATACAGCTCCATAGCAAAAAGGCTAACCGTTCAATGTAAAACTGAGTAAAGGATGTGGATAGACATTTTTCTAAAGAAGAGGTACAAATGGCCAATAGAGAGATGAAAAGTGCTCCAAACCAATAATTATCAGAGAAATGTGTGGGGAACCACCTGCGGAGCCTATCTGAGAACTGAATCTCGTAGTCCTCAGCACACTGGGGACATGGGAGATCCTGAGTCAGCACACTGACTCTTGACCACCTTGTTTTCCAGATACAGCTCCTCTGCTCCCCACCCCCTCCTCTGAGTCAACCGCCTATTCTTTTACCCTTTGAAGTAAACATGTTTTTCTCTGCTTCTCAAAGTCAATAATTCCTATAGCCAATCTGCTAATTCTCTTAATAAAAACTGGAGGAGACAGAGCCTCGGGGTCGGAGTCCGAGTCTGCTTTGAGTCCGAGTCCGAGTCTGACTCTCGGTCCCCCTGTCCCCCAGATTAAAATTCAGCAAGACTCCCGAGTCTTTCTTCATATCGTAGCCTCCGACTATCCTGGATCTGCGGCAGAAATGCAAACCCAAACCACAATGAGGTATCACCTCACACCTGTTAGAATGCCTAGTATTGAAAAAACAAGAGATAAAAATGCTGGCTTGGATGTGGAGAATAAAGAAATCATGGGGCACCTGGGTGGTGCATTTGGTTGAGCATCCAAACTCTTGGTTTCAGCTCGGGTTGTAATCTCAGGGTCCTGAGATGGAGACCTGAGTTGGGCTCCACGCTCAGCACAGAGCCTGCTTAAGTTTCCCTCTCTGCCCACCCAGCGCACTCTCTCCCTCTCAAATAATTAAATCTTTAAAAAAGAAAGAGGGGCACCTGGGTGGCTCAGTCAGTTAAGTGTCTGCCTTTGGCTCAGGTCATGATCCCAGGCTCCCTGCTCAGTGGGGAACCTGCTTCTCTCTCAAATAAATAAATAAAATCTTAAGGAAAAAAAGAAAAAAGAAATCCTGTACACTTTGGCACAAATGTATATTGGCACAGCACTACTGAAAACAGTATGGAGGGGCACCTGGGTGGCTCAGTTGGTTATGCATCTGCCTTTGGCTCAGGTCATGATCCTGGGGTCCCGGGATGGAGCCCCGTGTCAGGCTCTCTGCTCAGTGGGGAGTCTGCTTCTCCCTCTCCCTCTGTCCCTCCCCTTGCTCGTGCTCACTCTCTCTCAAATAAATGAATACAATATTTTAAAAAAATGTATGGAGATTCCTTAAAAACTTAAAAACAGAACTACCATATGATGCAGACATTCCACTTCTGAGAATATATCTGAAAGAGATAAAAACACTATGTCAAAGACATATCTGCACCCCATGTCCATAGCAGCATTATTTACAATAGCCAAGATATGGATACAACCCTAAGTGTCTTTTTTTTATAAAGATTTTATTTATTTATTCATGAGAAACACACACACACACACAGAGGCAGAGACACAGGCAGAGGGAGAAGCAGGCTCCATGCAGGATGCCTGACATGGGACTCGATCCCGGGTCTTCAGGATCACATCCTGGGCTGAAGGCGGCGCCAAACTGCTGGGCCACCCGGGCTGCCCCCCTAAGTGTTTTTGATGGATAAATGGATCAAGAACACACACACACACACACACACACACACACACACACCTACACACACCCGAATATTATTCAGCCATAAAAAAAGGAGAAAACCCTGCCATTTGTGACAACATAGATGGATCTTGAGGGCATTATGCTAAGTGAAATAAGCCAGAGAAAGACGCACATGGTATGATCGCACTCATACATGGAATTGGAAAAAGCCTCCTAAATATATAGAAAAAGACGTAAGATTTGTGGTTATCAGAGGTGGAGATTTGGGGAGGGAGAAAAAACTGGAAGATGTTGGTGAAATGGAACAAACATCCAGTTTTAAGATAAATAAGTGCTGGGGATATATTGTGCAACATGATGACTCTAGTTAATACTACTGTGTGATATAAATGAAAGTTGTTAAGAGGGTAAATCCTAACAGCTCCCTTCACAAGGAAAACACGGTTTTCTTTTTGTATCTATATGAGATGCTGGATGCCAAATAAGCTTATTCTGGTAATCCTTTCATGATACATGGAAGTAAAAGTATTATGCTGTATCCCATATGAGCCGCTGCGTGTCAGTTATATCTCAAGAGAACTGGAGAAAAAGAGAGGGAAAGAGGGAGAGAAGAAATAAGTTTCCTTTTCTAAAAAATTTTATTATTTATTCATGAGAATACACAGAGAGGAGATAGAGAGAGAGGCAGAGGGAGAAGCAGGCTCCATGCAGGGAGCCCGATGTGGGACTTGATCCGGGGTCTCCAGGGTCATGCCCTGGGATGAAGGCAGGCGCTAAACTGCTGAGCCACCCGGGCCGCCCAGAAATAAGTTTCCAATAGCAGGAATGAAAGAAGAGATTTCACTAGAGACCCAGCAAATATGAAAGAAATGATAAAGCAATATTACATTCAATTCCACATATATAAATGCAACAACTCGGAAATGGATTGATTATCCAAAACCTATAAACTGCCAAAACTCACCCAAGGTGAAGTAACATGCAGAGTTCACTACCGTTCACAGAAATTGAATCAGTTGTTAAAAACTTTGACGAAAATCCCAGATGGTATCAATGGTGAATTCCACCAATTATCGACAGGAAAAACGCATGCATGCACAAATTCTACACAATTTCCTCCAGAAAACAGAAGCAGAGGAAACACTTGCAAGTGATTTATGAGGCTAGCATTTCACTGACACCAGGAAAACTACTGACCAATAATCTTTCTCATCACAAGTACAAAATTCCTCCACAAAATACCAGCAATGGAATCCAGCAATATTCAGAGAAAATACACCACGATCAAGTGGGTTAGCACAGGAAAGCAAGGGTGGTTCAATAACTGAAACCCAAGCGACATAATCGCCAGATTTAGAATATAACTGGTTAATCAATGTCATCTCCAGTTTAAGATGAAAGAGTAAAGAGAAGAATAAGGGGCACCTGGGTGGCTCAGTGGTTGAGCATCTGCCTTTGGCTCAGGTTGTGATCTCAGGGTCCTGGAATCGAGTCTTGCATCGGGCTTCCCACAGGGATCCTCCTGCTTCTCCTTCTTATGTCTCAGCCTTTCTGTGTCTCTAATGGATAAATAAATAAAATCTAAAAATAAAAATAAAAATTGAAAATAAATAAGAATGAGAGACTCAATGCTACACCTACCAAAATTCCAATGGCATTTCTCAGTAACAGAAAAACAATCCTAGGGATCCCTGGGTGGCTCAGTGGTTGAGTGTCTGCCTTCACCTCAGGTCGTGATTCAGGGGTCCTAGGACCGAGTTCTGCACTGGCTCCCCATGGGGAGCCTGCTTCTCCCTCTCCCTATGTCTCTGCCTCTCTCTGTGCCTGTCATTAATAAATAAATAAAATCTTTTTTTTTTAATAAGAAAGAAAAACAATCCCAAAATGCATCTGGAACAACAGAAGACCTTGAACAGCCAAGGCAACCTTGAGGAAGAACACAGTTGGAGGTACCAAAGTTCTTATTTCAAAACACAGCACAAGGCTATGTAGTAGTCAGTCAGTATGGTACGGACAGAAAGACAGACACAGACCAATGGAACAGAGTAGCAGCCAGAAATAAACCCAATGTGTATAAAGTCAGCTGAGCTTGATGAGGACACCAATGATACACCATGGGGAAAGGACAGTCTTTTGACAAATGGCGCCGGGAAAACAGGATACCCAAGTGTAAAAGGATGAAGCTGGACCCTATGCTACACCACACACGAAAATCAACCCAAAGAGGGCTGAATTTTAAATATAAGACCCGGCACTGTAAAACTCCTGAAAGGAAACATAGAGGAAAAGCTGCATGGCATTGGTCTTGGCAATGATCTCGTGGAAACGACACCAATGGCACAGGCAAGAAAAGCAAAAACTGCCACGTGGGACGACTTCAAACTTAAAAGCTTCTGCACAGCAAAGGAAACCACCAACAAAGCCAAAAGGCAATCTCCAAAATAGGAAACCACATATCTGATAAGGGGTTGATTTTCAATATTTCTAACAAGCATTTCTAACTCAACAAATAGCCAGAAAACAAACAAACCAATGTAAAAATGGGCAAAGGATGCAAATACACATTTCTTCAAAGAAGACATACAAATGGCCAAAAGGCATATGAAAAGTTGTGCCACATCACTAATCATCGGGGAAAGGCAAGTCAAAATAGCAATGAGATATCTCCCCACACATGAGAGGATGGTTATCGTCAAACCAAACAAACAGAAGATCACAAGTGTGGGTGGGCATGCAGAAACCTGGAACCCTTGCCCACTGTCAGTGGGAATGCAAACTGGTGCGGCCACGATGGAAAGTACTATGGAGGTTCCTCAAAAAACTGAAATTAGGGGTTCAAGTGCCTGCCTTCAGCAGAGGTCATGATCCCAGGGTCCTGGGATCAAGCCCTGCATTGGGCTCCCTGCTCAGCGGAGAGCCTGCTTCTCCCTCTCCCTCTGCTGCTCCTCCCTGCTCAGTGCTCACTCTATCTCATGTGCGCGCTCTCTCTCTCTCTCTCTTTCAAATAAATAAATAAATAAATAAATAAATAAATAAATAAATAAGTAAATAAATCTTAAAAACAACAACCCTGAAATTAAAACTGTTATAGGTTCCTATTCATCTCTGGGTACCCCCTTTCAAAGCAACAAGATCAAAAAGACAAAAAAACCTTCCATATCTTCCAGCAATCCCACTGCTCGGTATATGTCCAAAAAACCTGAAATCAGCGTCTCAAAGAGATGTCTGGAGTCACGTATTTATTGCAGCATTAATCACACACAGTAGCCAGGATAATGGAAACCACCCAACTGTCAATCAACAGAGGAATGGATAAGGGAAGTGTGGCACATATATACAATGGGATATTATCAGCTGCACAAAAGAGAAGGATATCTTACCATCTGCAGGCCGGGTGCTGTGGATTAAAGAAGCAGGACAGACAGCGCTGCCTCTTACTCCGTGCCTTCCATGTGCCAGGTAATATCAGCTAGGTGTTTCCCATCTATCGTCTCCTGCAGGTCTCCCAACAAACGTCGAGTAGGCAGAGTTACCGTCCTTCTACCAGGAGGACTTTGAGGCTGAAGGAGAGAGGCTGAAAGAGCAGGGTGTGACCTGGAATCCAGTGTGAGTGTAAACTGAATTCTGGGGTGGAAGGAGGGGAGTTTGGAGATGAATGCAGACACAGGGACACAGACCGCTCCAATGCCATATGGCAGCAATGAAGTGTCACATGCTCTGGTACCTGGCCCTGCACCCCCACCCCCACCCCTGCGCCAGAAGTGGCCCCTAGCTATCTGAGGCTAGAACTGGAGTGAACTGAATTGATGCACAGGATGGAAGATTATGTATACTTGTGTACATCATCGTGGGGAGACCCACGATGGAAAAGCCAGCCTCCTGGTGAAGGGTCATCTATGCGCGATGCAAAGAATGAGAAGAGTGTGGCACAGAAGGAGAGTCTCTATGGCAGAACTGAGACATCTGATGCTGTCTTTAGGTTCTTGGCTGCAGCTCATATGACGTGAAGCGTGACCTGCAACCTACCCCATGGCAGTATCAGTGGTGGTAGATAGGGAATGTGCCATGCCCAATTCTCTGAACCATCCTTGCATTACTTCGTTACATACTCAGAAATGCAATCTTGTTTGGTATTGTTATTACGAGGAATAATAAACCTATTTCACAGGAGAGTACAGTAAGGCAAAGAGGGCCAGGCCAAGTAAATTTCTCAAGAGGACATGACTGCAAGTGGCTGAACTGGGTTGGAAGGAAGGTTATCCAGGATCAGAGCTTGTGTCCTTACTACACAGCATGGCTCCCACAAACCAACAGATAACCAAATCCCATGATGCTCACCATATCAGGATGTCTGCTTTGTGCTGTGAGTAAAGAGGAACCCCCTCCTCAAGCGGGCTTAGGCACAAAGGCAATGCACAGTCACACAAAATGAAATCAGAAGGCAGGGTGGGCGCACGCGGGTCACACTCTGGGATCCAGTGATGCCAGCAAGGACACAGGCTCTTTCCAGCTCTGATCTGGCCTTTTCTGAAATAGATGTTCCAGGACCAACATCCAGATAGGGCAATGTTCAAGTGCAGAAAGAGGCTCTCTAATCCTGCACCTCTCCTATGAACAAGGAAGTCTCCCAGAAGTCTTCCAGCAAACATTCTCTTCCTTTCCCACTGGCCAGCGTGGGCCACACCCCCATCCCTCAGTCAGGAGGGAGTGGGAGGTGACGCCACATCTGTCCTGCATGAATGGATTGGGAAAGTAACGGCTGTGAGGAACACCTTCGCCTCATATTCGTTCTGGGGGCTCATGCAGCGTTTCTACCAGAAAGCCTTCTTCACCCACTTTCCTAACATCCTGGACAGCAGGCCTTCCCCTGAACTTCCACAACACCCTGCATTTCCCCTCTCCCAGCCTCAGCCCCACCCAGACATCAGAGGCGGATTATTTGTATCACTCACTAGTCCATGAGCTGACACAGTCAGAGATTTTGTCTTGTTCACCCATCAGAGCCTTAACCCCAGTGGGCATTCACAAATACCTACCAAATGGAATAAAGGAGAATGTGAGGTCCTTCCTAAACATCTCATTTGGTGTATCAACCCTGCAGAATCTATTTTCTCCATTGTCCCAAAGAAGAAAATGCTGGCATGGTGGGGTTAAGTGACAGCACAAGGCCTCACCTCCCGCAAGAGAAGAACCCCAGCCCAGGTGCATCCTGACTCCAGATGTATGGAGTGGCAATACCTCTCTGGATTATCTGTGATCCCCACAGTCTAACCTACAAAGTTAGCCCTAGGGAGTGAGCTCAGGCTTCACGAGGAGGCGACCTTTCAACAAAGATGTGAACGGGGAGAGAAGCCTGACAA
Organism: Canis lupus familiaris; assembly: GCF_011100685.1. NCBI lineage: Eukaryota > Metazoa > Chordata > Mammalia > Carnivora > Canidae > Canis > Canis lupus. The sequence goes on along the minus strand of NW_023330498.1, from coordinate 64,177 downwards.
GCAGACATCTGGGGTCAGGACTTTCCAGACAAGAGGGAAACAGCTGGGAAGAAGTGTATGAAGCAGAGGCTGCCAGGAGGTTGGGCCACTGGGGGCAGGGGCAGAGAGTGAGAGCCTCACAGGAAGTGGGGAGAGCAGAGGGTGACAGGCTTCTACTCAGCCAGCTGGACCCCAAAGGACACCCACGGATCACAGATGCTGAGTGACAACCTCTATCAGGCTGTAAGTCAGGCAGAGGAGGGACACGGAGAAGACCATTCAGAGAGAGGCAGGTTTGGGCAAAGGGCTGGAAGGACAGTGAGGAGGAGCGCCTCCTTCCGAGGCTGACAGCATTCATCTGCACTGACACCCCCTTCACCTGGTGCCCACATCCCTGTCTCCAAGGGCAGCTGTGCTCTAGCCACAGCATCACACACTTAATTAGCAGTCTGGATTCACTCAACAGCCCACCTCTTGGACAGGTCATTGTGCGCACCTACTATGTGCACTGGTAACTTTTGGTACTTGGAAAACATTCTCTGAGCTGACTGATGTTCCAAGGATCTTGACCCACGTTCCACCGTGAGATCACAACTGTGACTAATGAATGGGGCAACAGAGTGACCCACACAATTAAAATACCTGTGTGACCTCCTTTTTGTAAGCATCTGCAATTTAAGTTGGTACAAAAGATGCAATCTTCCTCCACCTCCCAAAAAGAATCAGAATACAGAGATGTCTTGTTTACGCCATTCCCCCGTGTCATTTTTTTTTAAAAGGTTTTACGTATTTATTCATGAGAGACACACAGAGAGAGGCAGAGGCATAGGCAGAGGGAGAAGTAGGCTTCCCACAGGGAGCCCGATGCAGGACTCGATCCCAGGACCCTGGGATCATGACCTGATGCAAAGGCAGATGCTCAACCACTGAGCCACCCAGGTGCTCCACCCTCCACGTCATTTGTAAGAGAGAAATAACTGGCACAATAACTACCCTTTATCATGAAGTTATAATGTCACCTTGGGTCAAGGTCCTTCACTCATTGAAGAAACACGTTCTAAGCACCACCTCAAACCATGTGTCTGTTTACTGAACACGGATTGGGGACGCAGGGACGAGTTAGCTATAGCCTGCCAGCAGATAGCCACCACATGTCCTGTGAGAAGAGTGATGGCGGAATTTAAGTCATGGTACCTCAGGTACACAGAGGAGGGCATCTTACCCCTACCTACCTGTACGTGCGTGTGTTTGGTCAGGACCACTTCTCAGGGGTCAGGATGCTGAGGCGGTAGGCACTCCGATCACCCACATTTTACAGACACGCAAGCTCAAGAACCGAGAGATTCCCCACAGGTAGAGCCAGATTTCAATCCTTGGTCTACTGAGCTCCAATCCACCATTGCAGTTCGGCCAGCTCCACAACCGTGATGCGGCCACTGAAAGTACTTCCTCTGCCTCTGATTGTCGCTCAGTTCATATCTGATAAACAGAACGAGACTGGTGGAGACCTAATTTGTGGGGTGGGGTTGACCCCAAAAGTCTCTCTATTAAGACAAAGGATCTCTCTGCGGGAACCCTGGAAGCTGAGGTCCTGCTTGGCTGTCGGCTCTGAGGCAAGCCTTCCATGCTAAGGGACTCCAGATCTGTTGCTTCAGGGCAGCTCCTCACAGGGCAGAGGCAGAGTCTTAGAACCTTTGGGGGTTGCTTTATACCCTGCTGGGTGCCTGCATTTCAAGGTGGACATGGTGTTGGGACCATGATGACTATGGAATCATGGAACAGTATCTGCATTTCAGCACCTGAAACACAACCCCGCTGTGTCACTGTGAGTGCAAAGACTGGCTTTGGAGTCAGGCAAAAAGGAGGTGTGCTTCCCAGATCCACCCTCTCCTGCTTCAGCAACCTAACGCCTTTCAGTTTGTTTTCCTGTCTACAGAAGGTGGGCTTTGACACTTACCAAAGACCTGAGTCTTTGGGGAATCAAACTGTATATACCCCGCACACCTTAGTTCCTCAAGCTAGGCTGCAGGGAGAGCCCATCACACCGTGCCCTGTGTTAGGGACATGCCAGCGACAGAGGGAAGTATGCCAGGCGCCTAGGAGTCTAGTTCCACCCTCTGGCCGGGCTTGGGGGTTGGGGTAGTGCTGGTTGGATGAGTGGTTCCATCTTTTCTTTTGTCCAATGCACACACTTCATCTCATACCGAGGTGTGCTGTGTTCAGAGGGGTTGTACTGAGTGAGGTTAATCCTCACAGTTGAGCCTATGGCATGTTGAACCAGCAGTGGGTTCACACTCTCCACTGGACGCTGTAGGAACCGACATAGTTTTCTCCAGGGGTTGCTGACACCTGGTAGGGGCCCCTAGGGAGCCATATGAAGGCACTGTCAGACTCCCTTGGAGAGTTCCCATAGGTGCAGGCAGCTAGCCTCCTTGATGGCCACAGCGACTAATAAATCCAACCCGCTGTAAAGGAAAGACCAGTTACAATCCTTCCTCTTGTCCTAGCAGAAAACTCCAATGGCACTTCACAGTGGAAAAATGAGCTCATCAAGACAAAGTCCAAGGGAGGCAGCTGAAGGGCTGCTTAATTTCCTGGGTCACAGGTGCCATAAAGTGACATAATCTTTCCATGTTTCTGTTTATCCCTCCTCACTGGAAGGTAGGACCCCTAGGCATCAGGAAAGTGTGTGCCACATTCCAAACTCCGAGTTCAAATGCATCACAGGCGCCACATAAATTGAGGTATGATCTTTGCTGTGTGTAATCCTATTCTATGCAATCCTATTCTTTTCCAGAGAAACTGGGCTGTCCGCTTGCATTTCCAATTAGCTCACTGGGAACCAGAGTAAAATATCTGCCCATTTGGGGAATTTATAATGAAGTCTCCATCACTTCTATTCAGTAAAAAGTTCTGTGAACAGTGCCTTTTCATCCAGGTACTCCTCAGGTTAAATGGAAATTGCTCTCTACTGAACCTGACAGCTGAACATAGGTAGGAATCAGGCAAATGAAGTGAATGTTCGATCTACAGGGGATGGCATGTGCGGGGCTGGGGAAATGAGAGGCAGGGAGAAGAGAGTCCACTGGCCATCTACTGAACAGGAAGAGGTTGACGGGGGCTGGAATGTGGAGTGGTGGTGGAGCAGGAGGCGGTCTGCTGAGGATGAGGCTTTGGAGGGTAGGGAGTAAGGAAGGGGACTGTGCTCAGTCCGGGAGGCTGGACGTTATCCTAACAACAGCAGGAAGCCCCTGCAGAGTTTTGAGCAGGGTAGACGAGACCAGATTAGGATTTGAGAAAGGTCCCTCAGGCAGTGGGATGAAAAAATCTGTGGCCAAGGGTTAAGATTGGTGGTAATTATCAAGCAGAGATGAGGTCATCTGGACTAGGGAATTAACCATAGTGATGGAAGAACTAAGTGTCAAGATCTTATTTAGAAGGGTGGAGGAGGTTGGATTGGCCGGGCTTGGTGATTGAGCGGATGGTGAGAGAGGCAGCAGGGAAGGATGGCTTTAAGGATGCCTGGCCTAAGCAGCTGGGTAGAAGGTTGCTTTTCACTGAGTTTGGCAACACCAGAGGACATGGAGATGCGTGGGGAGTGGGGGTGGGCACGTTCAGCTTTGGAGATGTTGTGTATTCTTAGCCCGTGGGACGACTGACTGTTAAGTAGTCACTCAGTACCCCCAGTGAACTGGGGGAGCTCTCCTAGCCTCTCTGTGCCTGGGATGCCTCATTTGGAATAGAAGAATGATAGCAAAAAATTAGGAAAAACAGCTAATTTCGGTTTCATGTCCTCTAGGATAATGTTCTCCCTTTGCACAGCAGAGTGCTGTTTTATAGTTAAGTACTCCCTAGGGAAATGGGCCCCTCTCTACTTATCCATATATTCATTGGTTTGTTTAACTGCCTTGTGTGTTTTCAGCATTCAGCATGCATTGCCAGTGCTAAAAGAAAAACAATGAATTCAAAGCAACCTGTTTTATCACACGTGTGCCGTAGGTTAGCCCATCAGCCTGTCTCTCAGAGATTCAGCCCCCTTCAGACCCTCCAGTCTTCTTCCTGTAGCCTCACCCCCTCAGGGGTGGCAGGTGAGACTTTGGGACCTACTTTCTCCAACACTTGCCTTCGTTCTGAAGTCCTCTCCAGTGTCCCAAAGAGTGGCTAGCACTTGAGTGCAATCTGATTGTGAGCTGCCAGTTGTCTCAGGCAGCATGTAGTTTAGGAGAGGACAGAGCCAGATGTGTGGGTCTGGAAACCAACAGGGTGTGCATGCATAGCCAAAAGGTGATGAAGCCATCCATACGGAGATCTGAAATCAGGGCCCCACCGCTTATTCCTTGTGTGACTTTGGGCAGGTCACTTAACCTCTCTCTGGTCAGTTTCCTCACTTGTAAGATGAGGACCATGATCCTATGCTTCCTTCATTTAGATCAGGAAAATACTACCTTTTAAAAACCATAAAGTGCTCTTCAAGTATGGATAATAAGTTCCAGGGCTAAAAAGAGATCTCTGCTTATCTGGATATCTGTTTGCACAGGCACGAAAGTCACCAAGCCCATTTTTTACTCTGTACACAATATTGAACTTCACCTGAGCCCTGAAAAAAGCCACGGTAAAAAAAAATCTCTGTAGGCTCTCGTGTTCCAGAAATAGCTTATCGCAAAGGAATACTCTTGCCCTTATAACTGCGAGGAGGTTTGCTGTTCACTCTTCGTCCTACCTGCCCTAAGTCTCTCGGGCGACTCCTGGGTTCACGTGTGACAAGGCCAAACACAGACCCTCCTCCTCTGGCTGAAGGGCCAGACACAGTCCCTGCAGCTCCCTGCTGTCTCAGGAATAGCACTGTGATCAAAAGTCCATTCTCCTGAAACTAGCTAGACACGGAGAGAGACATTTATGCCGTCATTCTTTGGCTCACGGAGTCCCTGTTCGGCTGAGACTAATCCTGAATGCAGAAACACTCCCACCTTAAATCTCCCCACTACAACGTGTCTACTCATCCCCATGGAGAGACGGCAAAACCACCCTGCCGAAGACAGTCTAGACACTCTAATCTTCAGATCCGGGCTGCTCTACGGATCGCAACAGCCTTAACAGACAAGCTCTCTACTAGTATGGGTTTTGTCTTTACTACTGTGCATGTAGAGCCCATGCAAAAAAAAAACCTAGTAAGAAAACAAAAATCAGTTAACAGGTACTGCTCACGCGTGCGCGCTACAAGGGACGCCATCACGTGGTCACGGAGACCTTCCGTACTGGCCCCCCTCCACGCTCAGCACCACGTGCATGGTCCGCGATGTCACCTGCACCGCCCGGAAACTCTCCCTACGACCTCAGGAAGCATTCGCCCTGGGCCGTCACTCAGGAGCGCCGCCGTGGGGGCGGGCTCAACCTTCTCGATTCCACGGGTGCTTACGTCGCGGGTTCCAAATACCGCGAAGATCCCACTGTGCTCCGGGCCACTCCCGTCTCCCTCTCCGTCCCGCGCAACCTGAGGAAGGCTAAATTTAGAGAACCCGGCTTCTTCACCGGGTCCCATCTCTATGACGTCACGGGCAGTCCCGCAGCCCCTCCTCCCGTGGGCCGTGTACACGCCTCTCTAGGAAGCCGGGAGGACTTCTCTTGGTGGACTTAACCCTTCTGTTCTTGAGGGCGCGTCACCGCCAGGGCTAAGGACTGGAGGGGGTGCACTGGAGGCGGGATGGCGGGAACCCGATCCCAGGGAAGAAGGAGCGAAAGCGAGGGCCTAAGAGTGAGAGAGGGAGAATCTCCCTAGAACAAGCCGGGTGCGCGTTAAGTGTCGCAGGACCAGCGTCCTCTCTGGCCACGCGTGACCGGTGCTGTCGGAAAGAATAGATGTTTTTCGCACAAGCCCTATCTCTGCAGTATCAGAATTGCGGCTTGACAACCTACGTGTGGCGTATTTCTCTTTCTCTAATTACCGTTGCCAGTTTTGGCAGAGACGAGATTGAGACTTCTAATGGGCATCGGCTTAGACTCCAGGACACGACTGGGCTCCAGTCAGTGTTCCAGAGATTCAGATAAGAGTGTGTTTCCTTGGCATTGCCTCCTGCATTTCTGTATGGAACCATCAGAGAAATTCTGTGTAGGAGAGAGGTGTGTGTGTGTGTGTGTGTGTGTGTGTGTGTGTGTGTGAGAGAGAGAGAGAGAGAACATGTGACACAGGAACAGACATGCTTTTGATAGGCTCTGTGATTCCCACACTGGTTAGGATTATTTAGACCGTTGTAATCAGATTACAAGCTGCAGTGTATGAGATGTGGAGAAAGAAGGCATTTTTGGTTGTCCAGTCCTGGAATATGGCCCATCCTGACAGTAGACATATCGTGTGATCAGAAATTTGGTTTTATAATTAATCACAGGATTCCATTTACATTTCCAATACAATTTCCTTATACTGAGTACTCTGGGGTGTGTGTGTGTGTGTGTGTCTGTGTGTGTGTGTGTCTGTGTGTTAGGGCTTTTTTTTTTCTTTTCTTTTTGCTTGTCTTGTCAAAAACGTAAAGTTGAATGTCCTTTCTTGTCTGAGCCTCTCAAGATACCAGCAATAGAGAGAGAAAGGATAGAAATTTTTTAAAAGATTCCACATTTTAAGGAGACTTGCAACAACTCCTTATGAAAGGCAAGGTCTCTTACCTGGAACCTCTTGGGATTCAGTAAAATGTTTTTGTGAAAGCGCTGTTTCTGCTGTTTTTATTTGGATATTGACTATATTTCAATCTGCACTTGAGATTTGCATGATATAGGTAAGTTACAGCCCTGGATTGGGAGAACCCAACCCCAAGGAAGGGTCTGAGGGAGGCCAAACACAGAGTCAACGGTGGAGACAAGGAAGCCAGGTGATTGGGAGCTGGAATGGTTGAGTTCAGTCAGTCAACCCAGATCAAGCTCTGTCTTTCTGGACAGTTGTCAGACTGAAACACTGGGTAGAGGTCACAAACACCTCAGGTCTGAACTCTGGTGTGTGACCAAGTCTCTCAGTCGGGATATAAACTCCAACTTGGCTCAAGTTTCAGTGCCTGCCTCACAGCACCAAAGACAAAGGAGACCTCACTCCAGGACCTGGATCTCCCTCCAGATCGGAGGCATCACGCCCTGGACACAGACTCCCAACTACCTCATGGACCCCACACTATGGCTCGCAAAACCCAAACTATCCCAAGAACAGACTGAGGGAAGCCAACCACTTAGACTCAATGGCCCAGACAAGGAAGCCAGATTGTTAGGAGCTGAAGTGGATGAGCTACAGACTCAGGAAAGGGCAGCTAGGAGACCTCAAGGCATTGCACATACAAGATCAAACAACCCACAGAACTCAAACTCCAGGGAACTCAAGAAATGAGGAGAGACCCGAAGCAGCTCAGAGACGATGAATTCTAAAATACAGACCCACATGCTTTTTAACAACCTAAGAACATGCAACATAGAAACTTAACAGCTCACAGACCTCACACCCCGCATGTCGATACCACACAATCACAGAGCTCACAATGCTGCATGCAGACACACAAGCAGCACAGGGCACCCGTACTGTGAACACAGAGCTTGCTCCAAACCTCCTGCCCTGTGACAAATAACCTTTGTGGCCTCACAACCTAGAGGATGGGCCTCCAGGAGCTCAAATATGCCAACCTCGACAGAGACCCTCAGGAGTGCTCAAACCCTAATTACTGAAATACATCATGGGAACAGCCCCAGACACCTTACATTCTGCACACTGCACCCAAAAGAGTTCCGATACCACATACATTTGGAGAGAGCCCTTAAATAGCCCGGAGAACTCTCACTTGGACACACAACACCTCACAGCTCAGTGATCTCATGCACCGCACACACCCTCACACAGTTCAGATACCTCAAATCGCGGACAGACCCCAAACCAGTTCAGAGAAATGACATCTTGGTTTTCAACACAAAAAGTCAGCCCATACAGGACACATGCTAATGAGAGACGCAATGAGGTCTCACCCAGGCCCTGAGTGAGACGCAGAGACTGAAAGGCAGAATTCCAAGAGCCTTTCTGGAACACAGGTGTCTCCACATTATTAGCCCCTAACCCAGTGCGCCCCTCAAGGCAACTGAGGAACTTCCTTTTCCAAGGGAAGGATGCCCCCAAGATTTTGCCATCATTGGCTGTTTCTGGACACTGACACAGCTGCAGCATGCCCAGGCAACACTGAAGAGGGCAGCCCCCAGGCCTGACACACAGTAGAGGCTTCCACCCATCAAAATGGGGCTATCTTCTCGGTTTGAAAGGTTCATACCATCCACAGGAGACTCATGCTGTCCTTAAGGCCCCAGAGCCCTCCTGCTGAGTGGAAGCTGTGGGAAAAGTGGAGCAGGACAGTCCCACGCTGCTCAGGGTAGACCCAGCCCTGCCTCCAGCCTTGTGGAAGGTCTGGCCCATATCCTGTTCACCCTGAACACAGTGCTTGCTGTAGCCCTCTCAGCTCCTAAAGCTTGGAGGCACTGCAGCCACCTGGTTTTCCCAGTGTCCACCTGACCCCGAACAGAAGGACACCTTCAGCCGGCAGATCCTTTGCAGCCAGTGAATACCAGTGGGGGAAGGAGATGGTGAAGGGGTTTACGTTGCCCTGCCAGGCAGACATGCCACAGACCACATACCATACCACCGAGGGACGCCCCTGTCCCAACCCCCGCCCCCCCCCCCATCCCCAAAGAGGAAACCTGTCCCCTCCTCTCAATGCCTAATTCTGGTTTAAAAGGGCAGGTGGCACGAGGGCCTCTACAGTTCCTGCCGGACTTTGTCCAAACTCTGAAGCACATTCATTTCCCCCTTCTTCTCCCACCATGAGGCCAACAACCAGAGCAGGGCTATTTGCTCATGGGCAGTAGCCACTCAAGGCTGTGGAATTTGAGGGCAGAGGCTGATGTGGGCTCGACTTGTACACCTTGTCCTCCTCAGCGGACACACACACTGGGCCACTTCTGAGGCCATGGTGGATTTTCAGTCCCCCAGGATCACAGGAACCCAGTCTTGCTTCAGCAGCCTTTCAGACACAGGTGTGAATACAGTCAGGGTTTAAGGACTGGCTGGTGAGAAGTTCAGGGACTTGAGAACCCACCTATGTCTTACTTATCTACCCTCACCCAAACATCTCCCCTATCTAATGCTTAAAGTCCCATCATCGAAGCGTTCACTTCTTTGGGATGAGTAGTTCACCGTCTGGTTCCCTGTAGAAACCTGGCCTGGAGTATGTCACGAGCTCTCTGAAATGTCTCTGCCCCTCTAGGACCTACATGGTGTCTGCTGGGCACATAACAGGACACCGGAGAAAGATTTAGTGATTTGTTATTGGGCTCTGATATCCACATCGTGGCCAGTACCCACAGTCCCATTGTTCAAAAACGTAACAGGAAGATAGACTAGAGGATACAACAAAAGCCAGTGATCCCACTGACCTGGCTAGTATCTTCAGCCCCTTTTGTGGACGAGTGGCTGGAGTTTCCAGAGCAGGATTCCAAACCCTCCACTTTCACCTCCACTCTTCCAAGCCCCACTTCTGCACTCATAAACTCTTTTGAGGACACCCCCACCTCCAGCCAGTGGGGGTTCTCTCCCCTGGAAGATCCTGGTAAGCAATCCCATCTTGACCAATCAGATCTAGTGTTGCCCTTAATCCCTGCCCTGCTCACCCATTAGGGAACCTTTCATGTGCTCCGCTGCCATCTTCCCCGGTCCCCACTTGATTAGAATCTGTGGAGCTGACGAGTTGAGGCCAGAAGTTGGATGATGGTGACCTCAGGAGAGGTGGAGGTCCTTGCATGCCGGTGAGCTCCCCTGCACCCTGCACCCAACGGTTGGTTTGGGAATACAAGGCTCCCTCACCCCTAGCTGTACCTCCCAGAGAGGACTGCTGCTTCTGGGCCTCTCAGTGGGACACCCTAGTACGGGAAGGTACCTACTGTCCACTGCTCCTCTACCGAGCTTTCACCTGCTCCTGTCACGCCACACTCTGGCAGTTTGCCCAGACAGGGTCACATCATTCCCAGCTCCCCTCCTCCCCGAGATACACCTAAATGGGTAGTGGATTGTTCTATCCTGGTCTCGCCACTCTTAAAATCCCCACAGGCATCATTCCGGCTGCAGATTCCAAGATCTTGTAGAGAGCCTGGATAAGGAAACCAGCCTGCTGTCAACAGCCCCTGCTGCACGATGGGGCGCTGAGGATGCCAGCAAAGGGGCATTTGTTACCCCAGCCCCCCTGAGGGAAGAAGCATGAAGGTAAAAGAACCTTGCAGACTCCAGGGTGGCATCTTCAAAATTTGACTCTACCCTGTCCCCATCCTCGCTACAGTTTCGGCTTCATGAAAAGGAACACACATGGGTCTTCTGTGGTGCCTCCCCACCATTTAGAACAGTATCAGGTACACAAGTAGGTACTTCAGAGATGTTTCTGTAGCCAAAGGATTCTTTGATCCAGCAATTACCATGCTACAAACCGGTCTTCAAGAAATATTCACAGAGGCACAGAGCTGTGTATATAGAATGACAAGAGCAAATTTCTGGGGGGAAGATATCCTAAATAGCCATTGGTAGTCAACAACATTTGGAAGGGGAAATGAGAGATGTAAGTGTTCATATCCTACCATGGAGCTCCCCCTGGTCTTGAAACAGAATGAGAGGAGCAATTTTGTACTGGCCAGAGAGCTTTTATTATTTTTTATTATTTATTTTATTATTTATCATATAAATATATAATTTTTTAAAATTATATATATATATATATAAATATATATATATTTTAAAAGGGGGTAGCATGTAAGAGGTCCCCCTAACTGTACACGTACATGTATATGCACGTGCAGTATGTCAATGCAGATAACGGGGACAAGAAGGAAACACCACCATATTAGGCCACAGTGCTTACCTCAGATGACCAAGCTGATGAAGGCAAGATTCAGACAGCTTTTTATGTCTTTGGGTGTAGCCAACTGTGTTTCTAAAAATGGCCAAAAACCTATCCAAAGGTACATGCTTTCCTTTAAATTTTTTTCATCTCATTGAGATGTAAGTCAGGTACCATCAAACTCACCCTTTTTCATTGTATATGCCACAATGGTTTGTTGTACAAACCGTCACCAATATCTAATTCCAGGAAAAAAACAAAAACAAAAACATACCATTGGCAGTCCATCCCCAATCCCATCCCAGGAACCTTGGACATTCACTTATCGGCTTCCTGTCTCCACAGATCTTCCAATCTGGATATTTCAAATAAATAGGATGATACATTACGTGGCCTTTGCATCTGGCTTCTTTCACTGAGCATAACGTGTTTAAGATTCATCTGGTATCACTACTCCATTCATTTTTATGACTGAATATTATTCTGCTATATAGATATAATCACCACATGTGACATATTCATTACATAGTTGGCATTTGGGTTGTTTGCACTCTTCGACTGTGGCGATTAATGCTGCCAGGAACATTTGTATACAAGTTTTTATGTGAGCTTATGACTTCACTTGTCTTCGACATATACCTAGGAGTGGGATAACTGGGTCACACAGCAACTCTGATGAATTTTTTGAGGAGCTGCCAAACTGTTTTTCAAAGATGTGTCATTTTGCATTTCCACCAGCAATGTATGAGGATTTTGCACATCTTCCCCAACACTTGTTATTTTCATTTTTGAAATGCTATCCACACTAGTTGGGTGGGAAGTTGTAATTCATCATGCTTTCAATTTTTGTTTCCCTAATGACTAATATTTTTTGACACCTATTCATGTCCTTAAGAATACTGTTAGGTACATCTTTTTTTTTTTTTTTTTTTTTAAAGATATGTCTATTCAGACGCTTAGTCCATTTTTAATTGGGTTCTCTTTTCCTTTGAGCTTGTAAGAGTTCTTTCTACAATCTGAATACTGGGCCCTTATCATATACACAAATATATTCTCCCATTCCTTGGTTTTGTTCTTTCACTTTCTTTTTTCTAATGAAAGTTTTATTATTTTTTAAAGATTTTATTTATTTATTTGAGAGAGAGGGAGAGCATGAGTGGGGGAGAGGCAGAGGGAGAGGTAGAAGCAGACTTCCTGCTCAGCAGGGAGCCCACAGTGAGGTTTGATCCCAGGACCCTGAGATCATGACCTGAGCCAAAAGCAGACACTTCACCCACTGATCCACCCACGCTTCTTCACTTTCTTATGGTGTCCTTTAAAGCAAAATCTTCTCTAATTTTGATGAAGTAATTTTAATCTAATTTTTCATTTATTACCTGTCCCTTTGGTGTCCTAAGATTCCATCACCTAACCCAATGATACAAGTTTTTACTCCTATGTTCTTCTACAGAAGTTTCATTTTAGCCCTTATTATTCAATTTGATCCATTCTGACTTAATTTTTGTCTGTAGTATGAAGGTTGGATTCAAATTCATTACTTTATTTTTAAAAGATTTAATTTATTTATTCATGAGAGACAGAGAGAGAGAGGCAGGGAGAGAGGCAGAGGGAGAGGCAGAGGGAGAAGCAGACTCCCCACTGGGAGCCCGATGTGAGACTCGATCCCAGGACCCCGGGACAATGACCCAAGCCAAAGGCAGATGGCTCAACCATGAGCCACCCAGGTGCCTTTCAAATTCATTTCTTTAAATGTGAATATCTTTTTTAAAATTCCCCTGGCTATTCGGGGTCTTTTCTGATTCCACACAAATCTTAAAATAATTTGTTCTAACTCTCTGAAGAAAGTCCATGGTATTTTGATACGGATTGCATTAAACGTGTAAATTGCCCTGGGTAACATTGACATTTTCACAATATTAATTCTGCCAATCCATGAGCATGGAATATTTTTCCATCTCTTTGTGTCTTCCTCAATTTCTTTCAGAAGTGTTCTATAGTCTTTAGGGTATAGATCCTTTACCTCTTTGGTTAGGTTTATTCCTATGTATCTTATGCTTTTGGGTGCAATTGTAAATGGGATTGACTCCTTAATTTCTCTTTCTTCAGTCTCATTGTTAGTGTATAGAAATGCCATTGATTTCTGGGCATTGATTTTGTATCCTGCCACGCTACCAAATTGCTGTATGAGTTCTAGCAATCTTGGGGTGGAGACTTTTGGGTTTTCTATGTAGAGTATCATGTCATCAGCGAAGAGGGAGAGTTTGACTTCTTCTTTGCCAATTTGAATGCCTTTAATGTCTTTTTGTTGTCTGATTGCTGAGGCTAGGACTTCCAATACTATGTTGAATAGCAGTGGTGAGTGGACATCCCTGTCTTGTTCCTGATCTTAGGGGAAAGGCTCCCAGTGCTTCCCCATTGAGAATTATATTTGCTGTGGGTTTTTCGTAGATGGCTTTTAAGATGTCGAGGAAAGTTCCCTCTATCCCTACACTCTGAAGAGTTTTGATCAGGAATGGATGCTGTATTTTGTCAAATGCTTTCTCTGCATCTAATGAGAGGATCATATGGTTCTTGGTTTTTCTCTTGCTGATATGATGAATCACATTGATTGTTTTACGAGTGTTGAACCAGCCTTGTGTCCCGGGGATAAATCCTACTTGGTCATAGTGAATAATTTTCTTAATGTGCTGTTGGATCCTATTGGCTAGTATCCTGTTGAGAATTTCTGCATCCATGTTCATCAGGGATATTGGTCTGTAATTCTCCTTTTCGGTGGGGTCTTTGTCTGGTTTTGGAATTAAGGTGATGCTGGCCTCATACAACGAATTTGGAAGTACTCCATCTCTTTCTATCTTTCCAAACAGCTTTAGGAGAATAGGTATGATTTCTTCTTGAAACGTTTGATAGAATTCCCCTGGGAAGCCACCATATCTGGGGGCATCACAATGCCAGATTTCAGGTTGTACTACAAAGCTGTGGTCATCAAGACAGTGTGTTACGGGCACAAAAACAGACACATAGATCAATGGAACAGAATAGAGAACCCAGAAGTGGACCCTCAACTTTATGGTCAACTAATATTCGATAAAGGAGGAAAGACTATCCATTGGAAGAAAGACAGTCTCTTCAATAAATGGTGCTGGGAAAATTGGACATCCACATGCAGAAGAATGAAACTAGACCACTCTCTTTCACCCTACACAAAGATAAACTCAAAATGGATGAAAGATCTAAATGTGAGACAAGATTCCATCAAAATCCTAGAGGAGAACACAGGCAACACCCTTTTTGAACTTGGCCACAGTAACTTTTTGCAAGATACATCCACGAAGGCAAAAGAAACAAAAGCAAAAATGAACTATTGGGACTTCATCAAGATAAGAAGCTTTTGCACAACAAAGGATACAGTCAACAAAACTAAAAGACAACCTACAGAATGGGAGAAGATATTTGCAAATGACCTATCAGATAAAGGGCTAGTTTCCAAGATCTATAAAGAACTTCTTAAACTCAACACCAAAGACACAAACAATCCAATCACGAAATGGGCAAAAGACATGAAGAGAAATCTCACAGAGGAAGACACAGACATGGCCAACATACACATGAGAAAATGCTCTGCATCACTTGCCATCAGGGAAATACAAATCAAAACCACAATGAGATACCACCTCACACCAGTGAGAATGGGGATAATTAACAAGGTAGGAAACCACAAATGTTGGAGAGGATGCGGAGAAAAGGGAACCCTCTTACACTGTTGGTGGGAATGTGAACTGGCGCAGCCACTCTGGAAAACTGTGTGGAGGTTCCTCAAAGAGTTAAAAATAGACCTGCCCTACCACCCAGCAATTGCACTGTTGGGGATTTACCCCAATGATTCAGATGCAATGAAACGCCGGGACACCTGCAACCCGATGTTTCTAGCAGCAATGTCCACAATAGCCAAACTGTGGAAGGAGCCTCGGTGTCCATCGAAAGATGAATGGATAAAGAAGATGTGGTTTATGTAGGCAATGGAATATTACTCAGCCAATAGAAATGACAAATACCCACCATTTGCTTCAACGTGGATGGAACTGGAGGGTATTATGCCGAGTGAAGTAAGTCAATCGGAGAAGGACAAACAGTGTATGTTCTCATTCATTTGGGGAATATAAATAATAGTGACAGGGAATATAAGGGAAGGGAGAAGAAATGTGTGGGAAATATCAGAAAGGGAGACAGAACATAAAGACTCCTAACTCTGGGAAACGAACTAGGGGTGGTGGAAGGGGAGGAGGCCGGGGGGTGGGGGTGAGTGGGTGACGGGTACTGAGGGGGACACTTGACCGGATGAGCACTGGGTGTTATTCTGTATGTTGGTAAATTGAACACCAATAAAAAATTAATTTATTAAAAAAAATAAATGTGAATATCTAGTTGTCCCAGCACCATTTGCTAAAAAGAGTCTTCCTATGTAATTGTCTTGGCGCTGCTGTCAACAATTAACCCACCACAGATGTATGGGTTATTTCTGGACTTTCAATTCTATTCTGTGATCTCTATGTTCATCTTTACATCAGTACTACATTTGTACTGATTACTGGAGCTTTGAAATAATGTTTGAAATCGGAATGTGTGAGTCCTCCACTTTGGTTGTCTTTGGTAAGATCATTTAAGCTATTCTGGATCCGCGAAATTTCCACATGAATTTCAGGATCAGCCTCTCAATTTCTAAAACACTGCAGTTAGAATATTGATAGGGATTATACTGAATGCCTGGATCAATTTAGGGAATGCTGCCATCTTAACATCAGGTCTCCCAATCCATGAACACAGGAGCCATTTCCATTTATTCAAGTTTGCTTTAATCTCTTTCAACTGTGTTTTATAATTGTCAGTGTCTAACTCTTGCACCTGTTTGGTTGATTCCTAAACATGTCATTCTTTGGACTCTACTGTAAGTGAAATCATCTTCTCGGTTATTTATTTGGATTTTTCACTGCTAATGTATAGAAACAGAACTGATTTTTGTATATCAATCTGTCTTGCAACCTGAAGAATCTGAAGTCTTTGCTAAGGTTAAAAGAATTATAGCAACAACAGAACTGAAGGCCAAGTCGACTAACGAAAAGATTGACTCAAACACCATCACTGACACCCTCTGATAGTAAAAGCAAATACAAAAGACACATTACATACAAGGGATCAAACAGGATGGCAGGCTACTCATCAGAATCCATGTGGCTCAGATCTCGGGTTCACGCAAATGGTTTTGAAAAATGAAGGTAAGACAAAAACTTTAAAACAAACAGAAAAGCTGAGCAAACGCATAGCCAGCAGATCTGCCCTACAAAACATGTTAGAGGAAGTTCTTCGGGAAGAAGGCAAATGATATCCAAAGAAAACGTGGATCTATACAAAGAATTGAATAGTGCTGGGCATGGTAAATTGTGGGCGAATGTGAATTTTTCTCTTATATCCAATCTCTTTGAAAGATAACTATCTAAATTAATAACAATAACGATGTACGCACTGTGGAGTTTTAAGACACTGGCAGAAACAAACTGCAAGGCAACAATAGCACCAAGGATGGGAGATAGGAAGCGGAGGCATACAGTCGTATGGTTCTCACAGCGTACACCAAGCAGTATAGTATCATTTGAAGGCATGCTGTGAAAAGCAACAATATATACTGTAAACCCTAGAGCAACAATTTGAAAAGAATGTTTAAAGGTGTAGAAGTAGTAAGCCAACAGTGGAGATAAAATGGAAAACCAGCAAATGTTCAACTGATCCAAAAATATGAAGGGAAGAGGAAAATATGAATTAAAAATGCATATGATAGAAATATACAGCCAGCCAGATGGTAGACTTACATGTAAACTGTTAACACACTATATGTACACTGCCTACACATCAATTCAAAGACCTAAGTTGTCACTTTAGATAAAAATAGCAAGACCCAAGTAGATACTGTCCAGAAGAATCCCACCTTAAATATAAACACATAAAGAAGTCACAAGGACTTGAATGGAAAATGATAATGCTATGGTCTGAAGATGTCTCCTCCAAAATTCATGTTCAATCCTTTTTTTTTTAATTTTTTTATTATTTATTTATGATAGGCACACAGTGAGAGAGAGAGGCAGAGACACAGGCAGAGGGAGAAGCAGGCTCCATGCACCGGGAGCCCGACGTGGGATTCGATCCCGGGTCTCCAGGATCGCGCCCTGGGCCAAAGGCAGGCGCCAAACCGCTGCGCCACCCAGGGATCCCTCATGTTCAATCCTAACCCCCAAAGATGATGGTATTAGGCAGTAAGGCTTTGGGGAAGGGTTTAGGCCCTAGGGCAGAGCCCACAGAAATGGGACTAGGGCCCTTATAAAAGAGGCTCCAGACAGATCCTCTGTTTTCCACCATGTGAGGACACGACCACAAATCTGTGACCTGGAAGAGGGCCCTCGCTAGAACCCAACCACGCTGGCACCCTGATCCCAGACCTCCAACCTCCATAAGCATGAGGAGGAAGTTTGTTTAGAAGCCATCTACTCTATGGTATTTTGTTTCTCCCTCCCAAACACAGTAAGACACAGATACCCAGCAAACGCGAACCAAGTGAGTAGCTAGAGGGGCTAAATTAGTATTACACAAAGTATACTTCAGAATGAGGGTTATCACAAGGGAAAAGACAGATTTACACAATAAAAGAGAGGTCTAGTCATCGAGAAGATCTAAAAATCATGAATGGGCATGCATTTTTATTTTATTTATTTTAATTGGAACCACACTAAATAGGTTTTTTTAAAAAAAGATTTTTCTTTATTTGAGAGACAGAGAGAGAGAGAGAAGAGAGAGGGAGGGAGAAAGAGCATAAGCAGGGAAGGGGCAGAGGGAGAGGGAGAAGCAGACTCCCTGCTGAGCACGGAGCCCAATGCGGGACTCAATCTCACGACCCTGAGTTCGTGACTTGAGCTGAAGGCAGATGCTCAATCTATTGAGCTATCCAGGTGCCCTGTGCATGTTTTTTTAAAACACAAGAGCTGAAAACTGAAAAAACTAAAAGGAAGAACAGACCCAAATCAGTTATAGGGAGAGCCTTCAGCATTATCCTGTGCACAACAGACAGCACAAGTGGACGATACAATCAGACACTCTATGGAACATGGGAGCAACACCATCAACAAGCAAGACCTAAGTGATACTTACAGAAGGACGGCAGAAGACATATTCTTCTTCTTCTTTTTTTTTTTTTTTTAAAGATTTTTGAAATTTATTGAGAGACACACAGAGAGAGGCAGAGACACAGGCAGAGGGAGAAGCAGGCTCCCCGTGGGGAGCCCGATGCGGGGTTCGATCCCGGAACCCCGGGAACATGCCCTGAGCCGAAGGCAGACGCCCAACCACTCACCCACCCAGGCGTCCTCATACACATTCTCTTGAAGTGCACATACATTGTTCACCTAGACAGACCATATGCCGTGCCATAAAGTACTCAACAACTTCTAAAGGACTGAAATAATACAAACTAGGTACTTTCACCACAAAGAATTAAAATAGAAAGAGGTTGCAGTGAGGTAGCTGGAAAACCACAAAATATTTTGAAATTAAATGACATTTCTAAGTAATGCAGAGATCAAAGAAGAAACCGCAGGAAGCTGAAAACCAAAAGGCAGTGTATCAAAATTTGTGAGGTGGATCTAAAATACTGCATTGAGGGACATTTTTATCATTAAATACTTAGATTAGAAAAGGAGAATTGGGGACGCCTGGGTGGCTCAGTGGTTGAGCGCCTCCCTTCGGCCCTGGAGTACCGGGATCGAGTCCCACATAGGGCTCCCTGCATGTATCTCTGTCTCTCTCTGTCTCTGTCTCTCATGAATAAATTAATAAAATCTTAAAAGAAAAGAAAAGAACAATTGTCTCCAATCAATTATCTAAGCTGTCACCTTAAGAAACTAGAGAAGCAAAGTCAATTTAAACCTAAGGCAAGCGGAAAAAGTATAACGGAGGTTTGAACAGAAATCGACTTAATGGAAAGCACAAAATCAATACAAAGAAATCGATGAAAGTAAGAGCTGGTTCTCTGACAAGATCAGTAAATCTAATAGGTTCAGCCAGACTGCTAAAAATGAAGGAGGGCAGAGTGACACAGAGGAGTCACATGAGTACTGCCAGAGGGGACATCAATACAGATCCTGCAGACATGAACTAGGTAAGAAAATATTAAAAATATGATCCAAAAAAAAGATGAAATGGGAAAACTCCTTGAGAGATAGCAGCTAGCAAACTGCAGTCAAGAAGACATTAACCAAATGGTCCTATCTCTCCCAAAGAGACTGAATTCAGTAAATCAAACACAAAACAAAAACCCTTCCCTCACATAAAACTCTCAAGGTTAAGCAGCTTCACTGTTTAATTTCTACCAAATATGCACACACACATCACACACACACACACGCGCGCACACACACACACATACACACACACACATTATGTAAAAGAAATAATGCCAGTTTTGTACAGAGCCGGCAATATCCTGGTATCAAAGCGAGACAAAAACTTTTTAAGAAAATAAATTACAGACTGCGAAAAAAATAAAGGGAAACCTCACTGTAAAGGAGTGTCCAGAACCCAGAAGGGAGAGCCATACTGCTCAACATCACTGACAGGAACAATTATCCATTACAGACCCAACAGAATGATCAACATGAAAGAATCCTCCATTACAGGCCCCAACAGGAAAGATGTACACTGCATCTCCTACGAGATACCAACTACCCCGGGACGCCTGGGTGGCTCAGTGGTTGAGCGCCTGCCTTCGGCTCAGGTCGTGATCCCTGGGTCCTGGGATCGAGTCTCCCACTGGGCTTTCCGCAGGAAGCCTGCTTCTCCCTCTGCCTATGTCTCTGCCTCTCTCTCTCTGTCTCTCATGAATAAATAAAAATCTTAATAAAAAAAAAAGATATCGACTACCGCTGCAACTCAGCCAATGAGAAACTATCAGCTCCCTCAACTCTTGCTTTTCTCCAACAGACTTTTGTTCAAAACAACCCCTTCCAACTTCCTCCTCCATAAAATAATGTACCTCCCCTTTGTTTGTTGGACTTGCCTAGGATTTTGCCTTAGGTGGCTTGTTCCAAATTGTAATTCTCTGCTATTCTTGAAGAAACCCACTTTTGCTGGTAAAATAACTGGCTGATTATTTTTAAGGCTAACAAGAACAACAGAAATCATGAACACAGATGTAGTAATCCAAAATAAAATATTAGCTCTTTGAAACCAGTAATATATAAAAAAGAGAAAATACCAGTGAAATGGCATTTGCTCCACAGCTGCAAGGCTGGTTGAGTATTTGATAATCAATCACTCTAACCGAGCATAATAACAGACTAAAAATATATGAACATCTCAGCAGATGCGTAAAAAACATTTGATAAAATGCACTTGATAAAAACTCCTAGCAAACTAGGAGTAGAGAGGGGTTTCTCTCTTAGTCTTTTAGGGTGGATGTCACAAAACTAACATAGACCAGAGGACTTACAAAACCAAGAGAAATGTATTTCTTACATTTACGATGCTCGGAAGCCCAAGATCAAGGCACCAGCAAGTTCTGGATCAGGCGAGGCCCGGCTTCCCATCACACAGACTACTGACTTCTTGTCCTCACATGGCAGGAGGGCCGAGGGAGCTCTCGGGGTCTCTCTGATAAGGGTGCTAATGCCATTCATGTGGGCTCCATGCTCATGACCTCAGGACCTCCCAAAGGCCCCACTTCCAATTACGATCATACTGGAGAAAGGCTTCAACATGAATGCTGGGGAGATGGCAATATTCACTCTCTACGGCAACATCCTTAAACTGATCATTGGCATCTACAAAAATATCTAAGGCTAGTCTAATCATTAATCATGAAGATCTGAATGCTTCCCCTCTAAGGCAACAAGGCAAGTAGGTGTACTTTCGCCACTTTGAGTCAATGGTCTACTGGCTGTTCTAGCCAATAAAAAAGTCAAGAAAAAAGAAAGAAGTAACACAGTCACTATGCACAGGCAAAACCTGACTCCATAAAAAGAATCCACAGAAAAGTTATCTGAATTAAGAAGCCAGTTTAGCAAAGTAACAAGATACCAGATCAGTATGCAAAAGTAAACTGTTTCTATATACCAGCCATAAATAATTAAAAGACGGGAGATTGTAAAAAAAAGCAACACTACATAGTGTAATACTAAAAAACAAGACAGAGAAGTGTGCCACCACAGTCCCCACTACCCAACTACAGAGCTGTGGCTCAGAGGTTTTGAAGCAGATTGACCCTCTCAAAGGAACGAACTTGATTTGCAATGCAGTGCTGAGAAGGTGAAGCCTAGGGGCACTTTCAAAACAGAGGAGGCTGTGGTAAAAGGCAACCTGGAGGAGATGGATGGAGTTCTTGGACATAGAGGATCAACTGCAGGCTGGGTGGATTACCTGAGACAATCAGGGAGAGAGACAGCTGGAAGGAACCTGCCTAGGGTCAGAAAAAAATCTCAAACGTGAACTTGGATAGCTAGCCCTTCAAAGGACCACGGATTTCACTGGTTTACATTATGAAGCAATATATCCAGAGCACTGCTGAAAACACTAGAACAGGCAGCCCCCAGTTAGTGGACCTGAACAGCTGGGTTTGGTCAGGGGAAGAGACAATCAAAGACAGCTCTGCCAAAACCAGTCATCCCAGGGTGACAGTGGGCATACCCAGGTCGGCTCTCCCTGAGGGAGGCGGGGGAGAGTAAGCAGGGAAATCAGACTCCACTTAAATAAACCAGCCAGACACTAAACAACTAAACAAGCAAATCACAGTAACAAACACAGGGAGGGGTGGGATGGTCTAGTAATCAGATCACTACCATATTTTAAATATTTTAGATAGTACAGCAATAAGAATATTTTAGATAGTCAGGTTTCCAGACAAGAAAAAACTTAGGATACATGCAAAGAAACAGGAAAGTATGAATAAGCAAGCAACAGAAATTGTTAGTGGTTGCAACCGGATGTCTGATTTTTCTTTTTAAAAAAGATTATATTTATTTATTCACGAGACACACACACACACACAGAGAGGCAGAGACATAGGCAGAGGGAGAAGCAGGTTCCCCACAGGGAGCCCAATACGGGACTCCATCCCTGGACCCCGGGATCACCACCTGAGCTGAAGTCAGACACTCAACCACTGAGCCACCCAGGCACCCCCAGATGGCAGATATGACAAGGAATTCAAACTAGCAGTTATAAATAGGTCCCAAGAACAAAAGGAAATCACAATCAAAGAAGGAAAGGAAGGTATGATGAAAATGTCCCGTCAAATAGGGAATAACATAACAATAAAGAGAGAACAATTATCAAAAAGAACCGAATAGAAGTTCTGGAGCTGAAAAGTGCAATAATGGAAGTGAACAATTCACTCAAGGAGAGCGACAGCAGTTGAGCTACCAGGGAAAGATTGAGCAGTCTTGAAGACGGAGAGAAATCATTATAATCTGAAGAAAGAGAGGAAAACAAATGAGGAAAATGAACTGAGCTGCACAGAAATACGGGACACTCCTAAGAACTCCAACAGAGATGCATGAATGTGCCAGAACACAGACAGAAAGGAGAAAAAATATTCAGAGATACCGCCTGAAAGAAGCTCAACGAATTCCAAGCAGGATAAAGGGGAAGAGATACACAGACACATCATAGTAAAAATGCTGAAAGCCAGAGGCAAGGAGAAATTCTTGAAAACAACAAGAGAAAAGGACCCATCACTTATGAGGACAAGTCAATCAGATTAGAGCCGATTTCTCAGGAGGCCAGAAGGAAGTGGGATACTATTTTCAACATGTTCAACGTCCAGGAACCTCAAATCCAGTAAACACTTTTTAAAAATGAGAGCAACGTTACTGAATTTGTTCCTTAGTTCTAACAGTTGTGGTTTATTTTTTGTTTTTTGTTTTTGCTTTTCTTGTCAGAGTCTTCAGGATCTTCTATGTCATCTGGACTTGGAGGATATGATGGCTAAGTAAAATAAACCAGACACAGAAAGACAAATACTACATGCTCTCGCTTACCTATGCAATCTAAAATAGACCCATAGAAGCAATGGTTGCCAGGGTTTGGGGCAGGGACAAATGGTCAGGCAGGGTCAAAGGTACAAAGTTACTATTGTGCAAGATGAATATTTCTGGAGATCTACTCTACAGCATAGTACCTTTAGCTGATGATACTGTCTTGTATACTTAAAACTGCTAAGAGATGATCTCATGTTAAGTGTTCTTACCACTGATGATGATAATATAATAACAACTGCACCAAAAAAACAAAGGGAGTGGGAGGAAACTTTGGGAGGTGAAGGCTACATCTATGACCTTGATGCAGTGATGGCATACATCTGCATACACACTCAAGTTGTACACGAGATACGTACAGCTTTACCTATCAATCATACCTCAATAAAAAGTACCGCTTTGGTACCACTAATCACAGGTGTAATTTTTCTATTTCGGGGTATGATTATTATTCTCTTATGATTTGGCATAAACTCCTTGAAATCAGGGAACTGCTTTTTATTGTATCCACAGGCACCCAACACACTGTCTAGATAGTAAGTGGAGCTTGGTGAGTCACAGTTAAATGAATAGAGTCTCTCTTCCTGTGTTTCTTACATAGACATAGACATAGACATAGACATAGACATAGACATAGACATAGACATAGACATAGACATAGACATAGACATAGACACACACACACATACACTGTTACCATCATCCTTATGCAGATCAGTGTGCAATGCCCAGGCAGCCACCCTGAGCTGGATTAGGAGGTGGAGGAGCACCAGGAGTTTTGCTAGATGGCAGCTCTGAGCTTCTGTAGTAAGGTGAAGCAGCATCATTCTCGGCAGGGCTAAGAAGCTTTCTGAGTCTACGGTAGAGGCTGAGACCTTTGTGCCTTCACACACTCAGTGTCCCCTTGTTACTGCTGATGGCGGGTCCTCAGAATGCTCATCACCAAGTGCAGTGATTCCCTCCCAGACCTTGGACTACAGTGCTCTCTCCGCAAAATAATAGAGCACACTATTTTCTTAGCAGAAAAGCGAGACCAGAAATCAGGCTTTTTGTTGTTTGTCCCCTCTTGATGTGTTTTCTCTCCTTTTACTCACTTCTGTGTTTCTTCTTTGAGTCACTCAACCCAACCCTGCTAACTCCAACCAACTACTACAACACCTGTGCCTGTATTTCACTTGCGATGTAGGGATCTACCGGAGGAGGGCTGGATCCAACTACTGTACTATATATTTTCTGTTCTCTCTTCTGAATCCGTAGGCTTCCAGACTTCAAGAAAAGTACTCCACTGGTCCACAAAAGGAGAATGCTTCAGGTGAGGCTGCCACTCTCAACCACAGCATGACGCAAACCAGTGCTGCCTCATAAGAACCAAAGAGAGCAAAGGCCTGAGAAATCTTAATGCAGATACTCATCTCAATATCACAACTGTCTCCTCTTAGGGACATGAAGTTGTTGTCCGGTTTGGTTTGCTTTTGGCCTCCATCATCTGGGGCGATTTCATTGCACTTGCAGACGTGGCTAGCCTTCCATCCAAACCTCTCTGCTTCCCCCACTTCATTACTGCTTCATTACTGTACCACAGCTCTCTCCTATGCTCTAAATGTACTGATTGGTTTTTCACCTGGCAAGGATATAAAAGCAATCTGTTACCCTGAAACGTCAAGATATGCAAGAGAAACGACCTAAAACCTGTAGCAGAAACACAATGGCTGTGCAACAATAGTGAAGACACAGCAAATAAAACAGTGAATAAAATGTTATTTGAAAATTGTCTAGAGTTTCACACTTAGGGAAAATGACTCAATGTGGTGTACTCCCTTCCAGGCTTCTTTCTATGCATCTTTTGAATTATGAGACTGGAGTGGGGAGGTCATCTACATTCTTTCATCTGTTGCTTTGTTTCCTAACTTTATACCATAAACTACTGTCCATCACGATAACAACGATGAGGATACTGATGCTCACATCCACAGGTACAGACCTTGATCCAGACCAGATATCCACTTAGTGATGCACCTATACCGACTTATCACCCCATAGTGTTTCCTGCACTGAAGAGACATCCTGTTCACTCCATACACAGATCCCGCATAATCAGATTAAGCTGCTGCACACGTTCACCTGCTTTTTGAGCCACAGGACATTTGACACCGAGGTGCATCGCAGGTCAGGGCCAAATCCCATGTCTCTTTATGTACAACTCCAACTCCGCCCTTGCTGCCTGGTGGCTTTGGGTAAGTTACCTCACCTCTCAACCTCGACGTGACTCAGTTTCTTGGTCTGTAAAAAAAGGAATGTTAACTTTAAAAATACCTCCCAGTATTGTAGTGATGATGTAGTATTGATGACTTTGAAAATTGTATCTGTAGATAAAGGGCTAAAAACAATGCCAGGCCTAGAGTAAGCCTCCTCAAGTGTGAGCATCTATTCCTAAGTCTCTCTAGTTCTGCTTTCTACTGGTGCCCATTATCGTTCCCTCCTGTTTGCACCAACTTCTCTCCTCCTGCCCCACAGACACCTTCACCTCACCCTCTCCCTTTCCCTCCCCACTGCCCCTTTCCTCAGACTCTCCACAAACACTGTTTACCACCTCCTCATGATTGAGCTCAGAAAATATGAATGCATCGGCCTTTTGTTAAATCAATAATGAATGCTAGTGGAAGAGAAAAATCAACACAATGAAAGTGGCCATATGAAAACTCCATGAGAAATGAAGTATTACCGATGACGAGCTGACTAGCAACAGCAGTGTCATGTCGTTCCCAGATTCAAATGTGACCAATCTGGCACAGGAGAACTGGACTCCAGAGAACTAATGGCAATAAAAGAAGCCACGTGAGGAGGTTCTTTGGCCTTTAAGTTTCTCTCCCTGAAAGGATTACGCCAACTCTTGGACTCATGTTCTATCCTTATCCAGTGACCACTCACTTTTCCAACCATCACACAAAATGTCTGAACAGGTCATTTGGTCTAATTTCCTCGAGAGGTTTCCATTCAGACTGTCCATAGGAGCACACGATGATGAAGTCCAGCCCTGCATTCAGGCATCACAATAGCCCATAAGGAGAGCTGAATACTCATCATGCTCATAAAAATACGTCCTCCCTTGTGGCCCCCCTCCCCCAGACTTGATTCTCGAGTCCCTGAGGAGCTGACGTGATAGTGCCAAGTCCGGCCGGTGAGTCAAAGGTAGTCTTGCCACCATCTGTCCAGAACATGCTTCGGGGAAATGTGGAGAAAAAAAACAGGAACAGCAGCAGCTAGAACTGACTGGCAGCTCACCACATGCTGGGCACTGTCCTGACAACCTTGCTTGTCTTAACAGAGTCAGTGCTCTAAGCCACCCCGAGAACTATCTAGTGTTTCCTTGTTGCTAAATGAAATGGGGCACACCGACGTTAAGCAGCCTGCTCAGTGTTGCCCAGCTCTAAGTGCTGGAGGCACAGGTCTGAAGGCTTTGTGGAA
Source organism: Canis lupus familiaris (assembly GCF_011100685.1). Classification (NCBI taxonomy): domain Eukaryota; kingdom Metazoa; phylum Chordata; class Mammalia; order Carnivora; family Canidae; genus Canis; species Canis lupus. Next base: position 37,773 of record NW_023330498.1, on the reverse strand, counting down.
GACCCACTGTGCCACGTAGTTCTTCAATCCATGTCAACCTCCAATGGCCACTGGAAAATATTTAGAGTAAGAGCTAACATCTAACACAAACTGGTTTTGTAGCATGGAACTGTGCAGTAAACAGAAATGTGATTTCAACAGCAATCACTTAGATGGAAGCTCGACAGGACTGGATTCAGGGTACTGTATGGAAACAGTACTCTCAGCCTCCCTAGTACAGCACCCAGCATGTCAGGCTCCTAGCTGAAGGTCCTGGGTTTGTGCATCAGCGAAGGCATCAAACTGTTGTCACTTCTCCACCTTCACAATGGAGAGAGAGGCCAGGTGGCAGGACAAACAGGACCATTCCCCTGCCCCAGTAGTTCCCAGACAAGCTGTCCACATAAGTCAGAAACCAGGAACTTTTAAAAAATGCACACGCTGTGATCCACACCCAGCGAATCTCGTTTAGTGTGGCCACAATGGTGCCCTAGAATCTGTGATTTTTAACTCTGCCTAGGAAACTGTCAAGAACTTTATTAAATCCCTTTGGCAGCAAGCCGGTCTCCAATGGAGTGACTCTTTCCCGACAGACATGCACATGAGAAGACCAGCCTGAAAGCACGCAGGAAGACAGGACTTAAGGAACACAGCATGAGAGTCAAACCCAGGGCAGGGCAGTGGATTTTCTGAGAAGACATCACGCTCCCACTGGCCTTTCTCCCTGAAGGCTTCACTATTGATCTCAAATCTATTCCCTTCATGGCCGGCCGGTGGGAGTGGTGACAGGAGATGACATTTTGATCCCATGATGGCACAGACTTTTCTAGGGGACCATGTAACTCATATGATGTGAGGTCATGTGATCTCTTATCCCCATCTCCTCTCAGCCTTAGGTTTGTTCTTGCACCCACATTCCAGTCCACATCAGCCTGGAACAACCAGAACTTGGGGCAAACGTCTTCCCTTCACCTGCCGGAAACCTGCCCCTGACCTTCAGAGATCGTGTCCCTCTTCTTTCAACTGTACTTCTGTGGTCTCATCTGCTGTCCCAAACAGGACAGTAGCTTAAAGCCCTAGCCTAGCCCCTCACTCTGCTGTCCCTACGTGGGAAAGCCTTCTCATCAATGAGGAGAACCCCAGTCCCAGGAGCTAAGAGCCATAACTACCATCAAACCATCCTGGGCACTGACATGCCATGGCACTGGTGACCCTGAAACAAACCTTTACCTCACAGCCCAGCTGTCCCTGAAACATTTTCTTATCACAGTAAGCAAACAGAAGAGGAAGGGGCCCGGAATCCTTACTGGGCAGTACTGTGCCCTACCCCACACTGCCATGCTATTTCCCCTGACCAAAGCCAGGCAAGGACCGCAACATTCTTATCCTTTGGCTGTGAATAAGAGGTTTTGGGGGGTACCTGCATAAAATCACCTTCCTGTGGTTTAAAACCACGGAATACTTCATATCTAAACGAAAACACTGGTGCATTTTGAAAATTTCAGAGGGCATTTTGATTGTTGAAATGATGAAAGGGAGGTACTGGCATTTAGGAAGGGAAAGTTGTAGGGATGCAAACCTTTTCTGCAGAGACTTCAAAACACTGGATTTACCGTAAGTGGAACTTCCTTGTAAATGAGGGAAACGTGCATGTTGTTCCACCTGGAAACAAACCCAAAACCCTGGACTATTTTGGAAAACAATCAGCTCAGGGAGGATTCTTGGCTTTGAGTCTGCGACCACATGCCCGTATCACTTGATATCTGTGGCTGTGCATGGAGGAAGGAGAATGAGGGGAATGCAATTGTATGGACCTGATGGATCTTCTCCAGGATATGCTGGGAAATATCAGGATAAGCGGGAGATGTTCATAACGTGAACATCTGCCAGGAGTGGCTGAACAAAATGAGCTTAACCACTGCCGCTTTGTCTCCATGTCTGTCTCCCTCACCAGACTCTTACTCCTTCTTAGAAGGTTGGAAACATGCCCAGTTCATCTTGGTGTCCTCAGGGCAAAGGACCTGACACTTGGCAGAAGACCAGTCCACGCTCGTGGAATTGAAGTAAACTGGGAATGGCTGGACCCGGTGTCATAATGATGAACCATATGACACAATCATGTCCAGGCTGAACCATGTCAGGCTGCAGAGGGTGGGAGGGAAGTGCCACAGATCTTGGACTTAGGAGCCATGCAACAGGGTAAGTCCAGCCTACAGTACTGATCTCCCTTCTGTCCCTCAGGGGTCCTAGATTTAACCAGTTACAACAATTCTAACCATAAAGGTCTAACGCAGAAAAAGAGATAACTTTACTGCTTAAGTTTTTGCATGAACCTTGTTTTTAGCTGGCCCAAGGCCCAAATTCAGGCACAGCACGCTCTGGTCAGGAAGCAGAAGCTGACCTGAAAGTCTTCCAGGCTGAGGCAGTGTCGGGCTAGTCAGAGCACACACACACATACACACACACACACACACACACACACACACACACACACAGGAAGTCTAACCCCAGTGGGCACACGGGATACTCCTGAAACAGAGTTTACAACTGTTAGGGAGCCCAGAGCCAGACATACAGGGATCAGGCAACACAGCTCACCAGGGCCCCGCTGTGGCCTCCCACTCTGGGACCTTCCCCTTTAGGACTTCCTGTCCAGTCGGAATATTCATTTGAGCTCTTGGTTTCAGAGGGCTGTCTGGAGGCAGTCAGCTCCAAAAGTTTGTTCTGTCCATAACACCAGTTCACCCTCTTTCTGAGGGCGGAGGTCATGTAGAGGTATTGTGGCTACAAATCCCAAGAGCTGGGGCTGGGCCTGCTGTCCCACAGTCTGCACTCTGGCAGGTGTGGCTGTAGGTGCAGCAGCCAGTCTGCATTCAAAGCGCTCACAGCAGCTTGGAAGGACTGTACTGCGAGTATTTCTTTAAAAAAAAATAGCAAGTTTCGAGGAACCATCTGGGCAAACAGAGGACATTAAATGTCTTTGCTTCCTTCCCTTGAGTCTCCCCAGGTGCCAGGCTTGTGTGTTCTCCACGGTTACAAAATCAGTGTGTACAATTCTGAAATTGAACCTTTATATTTCTTTACTCATCCCCTACTCTCCTCCAAACTTTTTGTATGGAGGGGCTGTTATCAAAAGGGACAAAAGGGGGATGCCTGGGTGGCTCAGCGATTGAGCGTCTGCCTTTAGTTCAGGTCGTGATCTTGGAGTCCTGGGATCGAGGCCCACATAGGGCTCCCTGCATGGAGCCTGCCTATGTCTCTGCCTCTCTCTCTCTCTCTGTGTGTGTGATTTACATGAATAAGTAAATTTTTAAAATCTTTAAAAAACAAACCAACAAAAAAAAAACCAAAAGGGACAAAAGTATTTCCGTAGAAAAACCTACTACATAACGATAAAGTCTCATGATCGTCAGGAATTGGTCAGGATGAAATTCTGACTTTTCAAAATTTTCAGCATGGATTTCCATCGCCTCCTGTTCCTTTTGTCTCTCTCATTTACGCAGCCACCAGGCTACAATAGGTGGTTCCCTGGCTGGGAGCAGCTGCATTGAATAGTGGCCCTGCCTCACACCTTCAATCAATTTTCTCATACATCCAGACGCCAACAGCCACAATGTCAGAAGCCATTTTGAAATCCTCCCTTTTCCCCTCTCACTGAAAGTTTATCGAAACTCAGAGCAGTAGCCTGACACTTACCAGGTGACCATACAAGGGCCAGAGGACATCCTTGTTGGAATGCTGGGAGGGGCAGCCACAGCAGCAATAAGCAAGCTGAAGAGAAGGCTGGAGTGCTCCCGCGCGCCCCCCCCCCCCCCCCCCCCCCCCCCCGTCTTTGCCTCTAGTTTATGGAAAGCTCTTTCTGGCTCAGGGAACTGATTAGATTCGTTTTCTCCCACTTGGGAGGAGAGAACAAGTTGAACTTTCAACATTTTTGGCTGACCCAAAGTTCATCTTTGGGAAGGTTTGTATCCTTCTTCCTGGCCTTGAGAAAATAAAGACCCAAGTCATATGGTGGCTACACTTGTTCCCTCATATCATCCAGCATGGCTAAAGCAGCCAAGGCACACTGTGTGCTAACAGCCCTGGAGTTGGCTCTTTTGTTTTTACATTCTTTAACATTTCCTTCTCAGAACAGCTCAGCTGCTGTTTCATACCATGGGTACATCTATAGTCACCAAGGCACCAAAGGCTTATCATCTCTATCACATCATCCTTCCCTTACTCAAAGAAGTCTTTGACCATATTCTAGCGAGTCAAGGTCTTCTTGCTAGTGTGTCCCATGGCTGCCACTACTGTTTCAGATGTCCCAAGACCACCCTTGCTTTTGGTGAATCCCCAGAAGGACCCAAAGGACTCAGCATACAGTCATCTTCAAGGCTAAGATTTATTACACCAGAGGACCCAGGGGAAAAAGTGCCCTGGGTAACATCTGGAGGAAATCAGGGCAAGCTTCCACGAGTCCTTTTCCCAGTAGAGTCACATTACTTGGGCCTCCAGCAAGAAATCACAACAGCTCATGTGAAATGTTACCTACCAGGGAAGCTCATGACTAACACAGTGTCTGAGGGCTGTTTTGGGGGCTGGTCACATAGGCACTCTCTGCCTAGCATGTACCGAGATTTCAGATTCCCAGAAGGAAAGCAGGTGTTTAGCATGAAACATACTGTTTGGAAAGTTCAGGAAGAATAAGCATCCTGCTCAGGTAGGGAATGGTGGGAAACTTTCTGAAATTCAAGTTCCTGGCTTCAAAGAGAGGGCCAACATGCTGATCTTTGCAAGGACAGTAGAGTCAGGCCTGCTACGTTAACTCTTCTCTGCACAACAACCAACAGCAAAGCCTCAAAATACATAACCAAGTCAGACAGCACTGAAGGATAAATGAACAAATCTACAAAAGATAGCTGTAGAGTTTAACACTCTCTCAGTAATATACAGAAGGAACAGAAAGAAAATTAGCAACATGTGGGTGAACTGAACAGCACCATGCACTACCTGGATGGAAGTGGCAAGTATAGAACCCTTCACATAACAACAGCAGAATATACATTCCTTTCAGTGCATATGGGAGTTTCCCCAAGGTACACTGCATCCTGGGTCATAAAACACATATTACGAGTTATAAAATTGTTGAAATCAGAGAGAATGCTGTCTGAGCAAAAGAGAAAAACTACAAATACGTAAGAAAAAGTTAAGACGAAAATCACCAAACACAAGGAAATTATACCATATGCTTCTAAATAATCCATGGCACAAAGGGCAAGTCTCAAGGGAAATTGGAAAATGGTTTGGATACTAACCCTTTATCAGATGACTCGAATGGAAATGAAAATACAACATATCCGAATTTGCAGGATGCAGCTACAACAGTGTTTAACAGTACATGTACAGCATCAAGTGTGTGTATTAAAAAGAATAAAGGATCCAAATCAATAATGAAAGCTTCCACCCTAAGAAACTAGAAAAAATAAAAATAAACTCAAAGCAAGCAAATAAGGGAAATAGACATTAGAGCAGATATCAGGAAAAGAACAGAGATATCGATGACACCAAAAGCTGGGGGGCGCCTGGGGGGCTCAGTAGGTTAAGCATCTGCCTTTGGCTCAGGTCATGATCCCAGGGTCGTACTCCCTGCTCAGCGGGGAATCTGCTTCTCCCTCTCCCCTCCGTGCTACTCGTGCTCTCTCTCTCTCATGCTCATTCTCTCTCTCTCAAATAAATAAATAAAATCTTTTTTTTTAACTCCAAAAGTTGGTTCTTTGAAAAGGTCAATGAAATTCATTAATTTCTATCCATACGGACGCAAAAAGAAACATAAGTTAAGCAAAGACACAACTTACCAATATTAGAAAAGAAAAAGGTTACAGGCTCCACAGAAATTAACAGGATTCTAGGTCTCAACCGATACCAAAAGAATGGGATTGTCCCCTGCATATTTTCAGACCATAATGCTTTGAAACTGGAACTCAATCACAAGAAGTTTGGAAGAAACTCAAACACGTGGAGGTTAAAGAGCATCCTGCTAAAAGAAGAATGGGTCAACCAGGAAATTAGAGAAGAATTAAAAAGATTCATGGAAACTAATGAGAATGAAGACACAACCCTTCAAAATCTCTGGGATACAGCAAAAGCAGTCCTAAGAGGGAAATACATCGCAATACAAGCATCCCTCAAAAAATTGGAAGACACTCAAATACACAAGCTAACCTCGCACCTAAAGGAACTGGAGAAAGAACAGCAAATAAAACCTACACCCAGCAGAAGAAGAGAGTTAATAAAGATTCCAGCAGAACTCAATGAAATAGAGACCAGAAGAACTGTAGAACAGATCAATAAAACCAGGAGTTGGTTCTTTGAAAGAATTAATAAGATAGATAAACCATTAGCCAGCTTTATTAAACACAAAAGAGAAAAGACTCGAATGAATAAAATCACGAATGAAAAAGGAGAGATCACAACCAATACCAAGGAAATAGAAACGATTTTAAAAACATATTAGGAGTAGCTATATGCCAATAAATTAGGTAATTCCAATCTAGAAATGGATGCACTTGTGGAAAACCACCAACACCCAAACCGGAAAGGCAAGAAATAGAAAACCTGAACAGGCCAATAACCAGGGAGGAAATTGAAGCAGTCACCACAAACCTGCCAAGACACAAAAGTCCAGGGCCAGATGGCTTCCCAGGGGAATCTATCAAACATTTAAAGAAGAAACAATACCTATTCTACTAAAGGTGTTCCAAAAGATAGAAAGGGACGGAATACTTCCAAACTCATTTTATGAGGCCAGCATCACCTTCATTCCAAAACCAAAGACCCCACCAAAAAGGAGAATTATAGACCAATATCCCTGATGAACATAGATGCAAAAATTCTCAACAAGATACTAGCCAATAGGATCCAACTGTACATTAAGAAGATCATTCACCAGGACCAAGCGGGATTTATCCCTGGGATGCAAGACTGGTTCAACACTCGTAAAACAATCAATGTGATTCATCATATCAGCAAGAGAAAAAACAAGAACCACATGACCCTTTCAATAGATGCAGAGAAAGCATTTGACAAAATACAGCATCCATTCCTGATCAAAACTCTTCAGAGTGTGTGTCCTTCTCCGATTGACTTATTTCACTCACCATAATACCCTCGAGTTCAACATTATATGGTCTCATTCATTTGGGGAATATAAAAAACAGTGAAAGGGAATAAAGGGGAAAGGAGAAAAGTGAGTGGGAAACATCAGAAAGGGAGACAGAACATGAGAGACTCCTAACTCTGGGAAAGGACCTAGGGGTGGTGGAAGGGGATGTGGGCGAGGGGGTGGGGGTGACTGGGTGACGGGCACTGAGGGGGGCACTTGATGGGATGAGCACCGGGTGTTATTCTATATGTTGCCAAATTGAACACCAATAAAAAAAAAATTATAAAAAAAAAACCTCTTCAGAGTGTAGGGATAGAGGGAACAGTCCTCAGCATCTTAAAAGCCACCTACGAAAAGCCAACAGCAAATATCATTCTCAATGGGGAAACACTGGGGCCTTTCCCCTAAGATCAGGAACACGACAGGGATGTCGACTCTCACCACTGCTATTCAACGTAGTACTAGAAGTCCTAGCCTCAGCAATCAGACAACAAAAAGAAATAAAAGGCATCCAAATTGGCAAAGAAGAAGTCAAACTCTCCCTCTTCGCAGATGACATGACACTATACGGAGAAAACCCAAAGGATTCCACTCCAAGATTGCTAGAACTCATACAGAAATTCGGCAGTGTGGCAGGATACAAAATCAATGCCCAGAAATCAGTGGCATTTCTATACACTAACAATGAGACTGAAGGAAGAGAATTTAAGGAATCAATCCCATTTACGATTGCACCCAAAAGCATAAGATACCTAGGAATAAACCTAACCAAAGACGGGAAGGATCCATACCCTAAAAACTACAGAACAGTTCTGAAAGAAATTGAGGATAACACAAAGAGATGGAAAAATATTCCATTCTCATGGATCGGGAGAATTAATATTGTGAAAATGTCTATGCTACCCAGGGCAATTTACACATTCAGTGCAATCCCTATCAAAATATCATGGACTTTTCTTCAGAACGTTGGCACAAATCATCTTAAGATTTGTGTGGAATCAGAAAGGACCCCGAAGAGCCAGGGGAATATTGAAAAAGAAAACCAGAGGTGGGGGCATCACAATGCCGGATTTCAAGTTGTACTACACAGTTGTGGTCATCAAGACAGTGTGGTACTGGCACAAAAACAGACACATAGATCAATGGAACAGAATAGAGAACCCAGAAATGGCCCCTCAACCCTTTGGTCAAGTAATATTCGACAAAACAGGAAAGACTATCCACTAGCTAAAGGACAGTCTCTTGGGGATTCCTGGGGGGCTCAGTGGTTTAGTGTCTGCCTTCGGCCTGGGGCATGATCCTAGAGACCCGGGATCAAGTCCAACATTGGGCTCCCTGCATGGGGCCTACTTCTCTCTCTGCCTGTGTCTCTGCCTGCCTCTGTCTGTTTCTCAAGAATAAATAAATAAAATCTTTAAAAAAATTATTTTTTTAAAAAAGGACAATCTCTTCAATAAATGGTGCTGGGACAATTGGACAGCCACGTGCAGAAGAATGAAACCAGACCATTCTCTTACACCATACACAAAGATAAATTCAAAATGGACGAAAGATCTAAATGTGAGACAAGATTTCATCAAAATCCTAGAAGACATGGGACACCTGAGTGGCTGAGCAGTTAAAGTGCCTGCCTTCAGCCCAGGGCGTGATCCTGGAGTCCCGGGATCGAGTCCCACGTCAGGCTCCCTGCATGGAGCCTGCTACTTCCTCTGCCTGTGTCTCTGCCTCTCTCTCTCTCTCTCTCTCTCTGTTCTCTCATGAATAAATAAATAAAATATTTAAAAAAACAAAAAAAAAATCCTAGAGGACAACACAGGCAACACCCTTTATGAACTCGGCCACAGCAACTTCTTGCAAGATACATCCAGGAAGGCAAGGGAAACAAAAGCAAAAATGAACTACTGGGACTTCATCAAGACAAAAAGCTTCTGCACAGCAAAAGAAACAGTCAACAAAACTAAAAGACAACCTACAGAATGGGAGAAGATATTTGCAAATGACCTATCAGATAAAGGGCTAGTATCCAAGACCTATAAAGACCTTATTAAACTCAACAGCAAAGAAACAAACAATCCAATCATGAAATGGGCAAAAGACCTGAACAGAGATCTCACAGAGGAAGACATAGACATGGCCAACAAGCACATGAGAAAATGCTCCGCATCCCTGGCCATCAGGGAAATACAAATCAAAACCACAATGAGATACCACCTCACACCAGTGAGAATGGGGAAAATTCACAAGACAGGAAACAACAAATGTTGGAGAGGATGCGGACAAAGGGGAACCCTCTTGCACTGGTGGTGGGAATGTGAACTGGTGCAGCCACTCTGGAAATCTGTGTGGAGGTTCCTTAAAGAGTTAAAAATAGATCTGCCCTATGACCCAGCAATTGCAATGCTGGGGATTTACCCCAAAGATACAGATGCAGTGAAACATCAGGACACCTGCACCCCAATGTTTATAAGGGGCCTTGGTGTCCATCGAAAGATGAATGGATAAAGAAGATGTGGTTTATGTATACAATGGAATATTACTCAGCCATTAGAAACGACGAATACCCACCATTTGCTCAACGTGGATCGAACTGGAGGGTATTATGCTGAGTGAAGTAAGTCAATTGGAGAAGGACAGTCATTATATGGTTTTGTTCATTCGGGGAATATAAAATATAGTGAAAGGGATTATAGGGGAAGAAGAGGGAAACATCAGAGAGGGTGACAGAACACGAGAACCTCCTAACTCTGGGAAACGAAAAAGGGGTAGTGGAACGGGAGGTGGTCGGGGCAATGGGGTGACTGGGTGACGGGCACTGACAGGATGAGCAAATCGAACTCCAATAAAAAATATACAAAAAAGTTAACAGGATTCGAACAAAATAACTCTATGGACCTACATTTGGCAACTTAGATGAAACAGAGAATTGCTTGAAAGGCACAAACAAAGCTCAACCAGGAGAAGGGGCAAGATGGTGGAAGAGTAGGGTCCCCAAGTCACCTGTCCCCACCAAATTACCTAGATAACCTTCAAATCATCCTGAAAATCTACGAATTTGGCCTGAGATTTAAGGAGAGAACAGCTGGAATGCTACAGTGAGAAGAGTTCACACTTCTATCAAGGCAGGAAGATGGGGGAGGGGGAGGGAGAGAGAAATAAAGAAACAAAAGGCATCCAAGGGGGAGGGGCCCTGCGAGGAGCCGGGCAAAGGCCGGGGCGAGTGCCCCCAGGACAGGAAAGCCCCGTCCAGGAGAAGCAGGAGCTTCACCAATCTTCCCAGGGCGGAAAGGCGCTCCCAGGGAGTTAGAGCAGGACCCCAGGAGGGCGGGGATGCCCACAGGCTCCCTGGGACACTAACAGACACCTGTGCCCCGGGGAGAGTGCGCCGAGCTCCCTAAAGGGCTGGAGGGCGCACACGCATTGACCCGGGAGCAGCTCGGAGGGGCTCTGGCAGCGGCTCCGCGGAGAGGGGCCTGCCCTGCCGGGAGCGCAAATCCAACAGCACAGGCTCGGGAGCACAGGGCACCGGGGACACAGCCCAGGATCCGAACTACCCCCGGGGACAGGCAGAGGCCAGGAGGTCCCAGGACAGCAAGGACACTCCTGCCCCAAGCTGAGCAGATCAGCGGCCCCGCCCCCGGAGCCTCCAGGCCCCTGCAGGAGAGCTCCAAAGTTACTGCGGGAGCTGAATCCAGGGCTCCAGAGCTGGCCTCACAAGGTAAACAACCCGCACTGAGCCTCATGGTGGCCTCACCCGATAAACAGGATAAACAACTCACTGAACCCTGAACCAGGCAGGGGGCTGAGCAGCTCCCCGAAGTGCTAACACCTGAAAATCAGCACAAGAGGCCCCTCCCCCAGAAGACCAGCTAGAGGGACAAGTTCCAGGGGAAGTCAAGGGACTTACAGTATACAGAATCAGAAGATACTCCCCCAAGGTTTTTTTTTTTTTTTTTGCTTTTGGATTTCTGTTTGCTTCCCCCACGCTTTTTTTTTCCTTTCTTTTTCTTTCTCTTTCTCTTCTCTTCTTTCCTCTTTTTTTCTTCCTTTTTTTCTTTTTTCTTTTTTCTTTTTGTCTTTTCTTTCCTTCTTTCTCTCCTCTCTTTTTCTCCTTTTCCCAATACAACTTGTTTTTGGCCACTCGCACTGAGCAAAATGACGAGAAGGAAAACCTCACCTCAAAAGAAAGAATCAGAAACAGTTCTCTCTCCCACAGAGTTACAAAATCTGGATTACAATTCAATGTCATAAAGGCAATTCAGAAGCACTATTATAAAGCTACTAGTGGCTCTAGAAAAAAGCATAAAGGACCCAAGACACTTCATGACTGCAGAATTTAGAGCTAATCAGGCAGAAATTAAAAATCAATTGAATGAGATGCAATCCAAACTAGAAGTCCTAACGACGAGGGTTAACGAGGTGGAAGAACGAGTGAGTGACATAGAAGACAAGTTGATGGCAAAGAGGGAAACTGAGGAAAAAAGAGACAAACAATTAAAAGACCATGAGGATAGATTAAGGGAAATAAACGACAGCCTGAGGAAGAAAAACCTACGTTTAATTGGGGTTCCCGAGGGCGCCGAAAGGGACAGAGGGCCAGAATATGTATTTGAACAAATCCTAGCTGAAAACTTTCCTAATCTGCGAAGGGAAACAGGCATTCAGATCCAGGAAATAGAGAGATCCCCCCCCCCCCGCTAAAATCAATAAAAACCGTTCAACACCTCGACATTTAATAGTTAAGCTTGCAAATTTCAGAGATAAAGAGAAGATCCTTAAAGCAGCAAGAGACAAGAAATCCCTGCCTTTTATGGGGAGGAGTATTAGGGTAACACCAGAACTCTCCACAGAGACCTGGCAGGCCAGGAAGGGCTGGCAGGATATATTCAGGGTCCTAAATGAGAAAAGCATGCAACCAAGAATACTTTATCCAGCAAGGCTCTCATTCAGAATGGAAGGAGAGATAAAGAGCTTCCAAGACAGGCAGGAACTGAAAGAATATGTGACCTCCAAACCAGCTCTGCAAGAAATTTTAAGGGGGACTCTTAAAATTCCCCTTTAAGAAGAAGTCCAGTGGAACAATCCACAAAAACAAGGACTGAATAGATATCATGATGACACTAAACTCATATCTTTCAATAGTAACTCTGAGTGTGAACGGGCTTAATGACCCCATCAAAAGGCGTAGGGTGTCAGAATAGATAAAAAAGCAGGACCCATCTATTTGCTGTCTACAAGAGACTCATTTTAGACAGAAGGACACCTACAGCCTGAAAATAAAAGGTTGGAGAACCATTTACCATTCGAATGGTCCTCAAAAGAAAGCAGGGGTAGCTATCCTTATATCAGATAAACTAAAATTTACCCCGAAGACGGTAGTGAGAGATGAAGAGGGACACTATATCATACATAAAGGATCTATCCAACAAGAGGACTTAACAATCCTCAATATATATGCCCCGAATGTGGAAGCTGCCAAATATATCAATCAATTAATAACCAAAGTTAAGACATACTTAGATAATAATACACTTATACTTGGTGACTTCAATCTAGCTCTTTCTACACTCGATAGGTCTTCTATTTTTTTTTAATTTTTATTTATTTATGATAGTCACAGAGAGAGAGAGAGGCAGAGACACAGACAGAGGGAGAAGCAGGCTCCATGCACCGGGAGCCCGACGTGGGATTCGATCCCGGGTCTCCAGGATCGCGCCCTGGGCCAAAGGCAGGTGCCAAACCGCTGCGCCACCCAGGGATCCCTCGATAGGTCTTCTAAGCACAACATCTCCAAAGAAACGAGAGCTTCAAATGATTCACTGGACCAGATGGATTTCACAGATATCTACAGAACTTTACATCCAAACGCAACTGAATACACATTCTTCTCAAGTGCACATGGAACTTTCTCCAGAATAGACCACATACTGGGTCATAAATCGGGTCTGAACTGATACCAAAAGATTGGGATCGTCCCCTGCGTATTCTCAGACCATAATGCCTTGAAATTAGAACTAAATCACAACAAGAAGTTTAGAAGGACTTCAAACACATGGAGGTTAAGGACCATCCTGCTAAAAGATGAAAGGGTCAACCAGGAAATTAAGGAAGAATTAAAAAGATTCATGGAAACTAATGAGAATGAAGATACAACCATTCAAAATCTTTGGGATGCATCAAAAGCAGTCCTGAGGGGGAAATACATCGCAATACAAGCATCCATTCAAAAACTGGAAAGAACTCAAATACAAAAGCTAACCTTACACCTAAAGGAGCTAGAGAAAAAACAGCAAATAGATCCTACACCCAGCAGAAGAAGAGAGTTAATAAAGATTTGAGCACACTCAGCGAAATCTAGACCAGAAGAACTGTGGAACAGATCAACAAAACCAGGAGTTGGTTCTTTGAAAGAATTAATAAGATAGATAAACCATTAGCCAGCCTTATTAAAAAGAAGAGAGAGAAGACTCAAATTAATAAAATCATGAACGAGAAAGGAGAGATCACTACCAACACCAAGGAAATACAATCGATTTTAAAAACATATTATGAACAGCTATACGCCAATAAATTAGGCAATCTAGAAGAAATGGACGCATTTCTGGAAAGCCACAAATTACCAAAACTGGAACAGGAAGAAACAGAAAATCTGAACAGGCCAATAACCAGGGAGGAAATTGAAGCAGTCATCAAATACCTCCCAAGACACAAGAGTCCAGGGCCAGATGGCTTCCCAGGGGAATTCTATCAAACGTTTAAAGAAGAAACCATACCTATTCTACTAAAGCTGTTTGGAAAGATAGAAAGAGATGGAGTTCTTCCAAATTCGTTGTATGAGGCCAGCATCACCTTAATTCCAAAACCAGACAAAGACCCCACCAAAAAGGAGAATTATAGACCAATATCCCTGATGAACATGGATGCAAAAATTCTCAACAAGATACTAGCCAATAGGATCCAACAGTACATTAAGAAAATTATTCACCATGACCAAGTAGGATTTATCCCCGGGCACAAGGCTGGTTCAACACTCGTAAAACAATCAATGTGATTCATCATATCAGAAAGAGAAAAACCAAGAACCATAGGATCCTCTCATTAGATGCAGAGAAAGCATTTGACAAAATACAGCATCCATTCCTGATCAAAACTCTTCACAGTGTAGGGATAGAGGGAACATTCCTCGACATCTTAAAAGCCATCTACGAAAAACCCACAGCAAATATAATTCTCAATGGGGAAGCACTGGGAGCCTTTCCCCTAAGATCAGGAACAAGACAGGGATGTCCACTCCCACCACTGCTATTCAACATAGTACTGGAAGTCCTAGCCTCAGCAATCAGACAACAAAAAGACATTAAAGGCATTCGAATTGGCAAAGAAGAAGTCAAACTCTCCTTCTTCACCGATGACATGATACTCTACATAGAAAACCCAAAAGACTCCACCCCAAGATTGCTAGAAGTCATACAGCAATTTGGTAACGTGGCAGGATACAAAATCAATGCCCAGAAGTCAGTGGCATTTCTACACAGTAACAATGATACTGAAGAAAGAGAAATTAAGGAGTCAATCCCATTGACAACTGCACCCAAAAGCATAAGATACCTAGGAATAAACTTAACCAAAGAGGGAAAGGATCTATACCCTAAAAACTACAGAACACTTCTGAAAGAAATTGAGGAAGACACAAAGAGATGGAAAAATATTCCATGCTCATGGATTGGCAGAATTAATATTGTGAAAATGTCAATGCTACTCAGGGCAATTTACACGTTTAATGCAACCCGTATCAAAATACCATGGACTTTCTTCAGAGAGTTAGAACAAATTTTTTGAAGATTTGTGTGGAATCAGAAAAGACCCCGAATAGCCGGGGGAATTTTAAAAAAGAAAACCATAGCTGGGGGCATCACAATGCCAGATTTCAGGCTGTACTACAAAGCTGTGGTCATCAAGACAGTGTGGTACTGGCACAAAAACAGACACATAGGTCAATGGAACAGAATAGAGAATCCAGAAGTGGACCCTGAACTTTATGGTCAACTAATATTCGACAAAGGAGGAAACACTATCCACTGGAAGAAAGACAGTCTCTTCAATAAACGGTGCTGGGAAAATTGGACATCCACATGCAGAAGAATGAAACTAGACCACTCCCTTGCACCATACACAAAGATAAACTCAAAATGGACGAAAGATCTAAATGTGAGACAAGAGTCCATCAAAATCCTAGAGAAGAACACAGGCAACACCCTTTTTGAACTCGGCCACCGTAACTTCTTGCAAGATATATCCACAAAGGCAAAAGAAACAGAAGCAAAAATGAACTATTGGGACTTCATCAAGATAAGAAGCTTTTGCACAGCAAAGGATACAGTCAACAAATCTAAAAGACAACCTACAGTTGGGAGAAGATATTTTCAAATGACATATCAGATAAAGGGCTAGTTTCCAAGATCTATAAAGAACTTATTAAACTCAACACCATAGAAACAAACAATCCAGTCATGAAATGGGCAAAAGACATGAAGAGAAATCTCACAGAGGAAGACACAGACATGGCCAACACGCACATGAGAAAATGCTCTGCATCACTTGCCATCAGGGAAATACAAATCAAAACCACAATGAGATACCACCTCACACCAGTGAGAATGGGGAAAATTAACAAGGCAGGAAACCACAAATGTCGGAGTGGATGTGGAGAAAAAGGAACCCTCTTACACTGTTGGTGGGAATGTGAACTGGCGCAGCCACTCTGGAAACCTGTGTGGAGGTTCCTCAAATAGTTAAAAATAGACCTGCCCTACCACGCAGCAATTGCACTGTTGGGGATTTACCCCAAAGATACAGATGCAATGAAACGCCGGGACACCTGCACCCTATGTTTCTAGCAGCAATGTCCACAATAGCCAAACTGTGGAAGGAGCCTCGGTGTCCATCGAAAGATGAATGGATAAAGAAGATGTGGTTTATGTATACAATGGAATATTACTCAGCTATTAGAAACGACAAATACCCACCATTTGTTTCAACGTGGATGGAACTGGAGGGTATTACGCTGAGTGAAATGAGTCAACTGGAGAAGGACACACATTATATGGTCTCATTCATTTGGGGAATATAAATAATAGTGAAAGGGAATAGAAGGGAAGGGAGAAGAAATGGGTAGGAAATATCAGAAAGGGAGACAGAACATAAAGACTCCGAACTCCGGGAAACGAACTAGGGGTGATGGAAGGGGAGGAGGGCGGGGTGTGGGGGTGAATGGGTGACAGGCACTGAGGGGGGCTCTTGACGGGACGAGCACTGGGTGTTGTTATTCTGTATGTTGGCAAATTGAACACCAATAAAAACTAAATTTATTATTAAAAAAAAGACAATTTACAAATTAAAAAAAAATAAAGCTCAACCAAAAACCAAAGAACAAAAAAATCACCCGGTTAATCTGAAAAACACATTATTTACTTTTTTTTTTTAATTTAAACACATTCAAGAATGAAATTCCAGGCCGTGATTTTCTTTGGAAAATCGTACCAGACATTTAAGAAGAACTAACAGCAATTCTACATAACCCCCTCAAGGAAATAGAAGAGAGGGAACATTTCTCAAATCATTTTATCAGATTAGCATTACCCTGATACCAAAATCAGAGAGAGTACGAAAATCACATTCAATAATATATAAAAAAATAATAATAATACAATTTGACCCAATTGGGCTTATCCTGGAACTGCAAAGGCAGTGTAGTATTCAACAATCAGTTAATAGGGCTGCCTGGGTGGCTCAGTCGGTTAAGCGTCCAACTCTTGGTTTTGGCTCAGGTCATGATGATCTCAGCGTCCTGGGATGGAGCCCCATGTTGGGCTCCGTGCTCAGCGGGGAGTATGCTTGTCCCTCTCCCTCTGCTTCCTTCCCCCAACCCTCAGCTCACACTCACACACACACACACACACACACACTCTCTCTCTCTCTCTCTTTCTCTTAAGTATAAGTAAATCTTTTAAAAAATAATTAGTAAATCATAGTAGTAATTATTAGTAAATAATTAGTAAATCATATAAAAAAAGAACATGATCACATCAATTCATGCAGAGAAAGCATCTGACAAAATTCAACAGCCATTCACGAAAAACGCACTTAGCAAACCGGGAACAGAAGGGAGCTTTCTTAACCTGGATATAAAGCATCTTACAAAAATACCTACACCCTCCATCCTTCTTAATGGAGAAGGACAGTGTGCTTTCTTCCAAAGACCAGGAATGAGGCTAACATATCCACTCTCCCCTCTGTTATTCAATATTTGCTGGAAGGCCTAGCCATTGCAGAAAGGAAAGAAAAAAGAAAAATCAAGAAGGAGGAAATAAAATTATTCCAATTCAGAGGTGACATGATTATGTACAGAAATAATCCCATAAAATTAAAAAAGAACCTCCTAGAACTAATAATGAATTCAACGTTGTAACAGCATACAAGCTCAACACAAAATGTCAAGCAAATTTCTACATGCTAGCAATGAGCGATTACATAACAAAACAAAAAGCCGAAACTACACATACCATACCATATTTACAACAGCCTCCTCCCCTCAAGCCTAGCAAAACACACACAGGATCCGTATGCCTTAAACGACAAAAAGCTGAGGAAAGAAGTCTAAGAAGACCTAAATAAATGGAAACACATACTGTGTTCATGGGTCGATAAAGTCAGTATCATTTAGATGTCAACAAGTCCCAAAGGGATCCATCATTTTAATACAATTCCAATCAAAACTCCCAGTAGGACTTTTTGGTAATATACACTGATAACGAAGTTTATGTGGAAAGGCAAAGGAACTAGAACGGTCAAATAATTTTGCAAAAGAAAAAGAAAATTGGAGGAGTAACACCAATTTTATGATTTACTATGCAGCAACAGCCAAGATATGGATATGACATTTGGGTCCATGGAGGGATCAACGGATCGAGAAAATGTGCCATAGATTCAGGATGAAATATTATTTGGCCGTTAAAAAAGGAAGAACATTCTGCCTTTTACAACTACTTGGATGGACCTTGAAGGCTTTATGCTGAGATATGTCAGACAGACAAAGAGAAATACTGTATGTTCTCACATATGTGGACAACAAAAAAGCCAAACTCACAGAAAGAGATTAGAATCGTGTTTGCCAGAGGTTGGGGGGGGGGGGGGGACACGTTGGTCTTGGGTACAAAATTCCAGCCAGAAGATAATTAAGTTATGGGGATCTATTGTAATATAGATAGCATGACTATCATTAATAATCCTGTATTATATAGGGAAAGTTAAGAGAGGACATCTTAAATGTTATCACCACAAGAAATGATAATTATGTGAAGGGACAGAGTGTTAACTAACCTCACATAGTGAATATTTCACAGTATATACATGTATCACATCATCACCTTGTACATCTTACATTTACTTAAGTTGTATATCAGTAGTATCTCAATAAAGCTGAAAAAATAAAATTATCCCCAGTATGTTCCAGTGGGAACCCTTCAGGCAATTTTCTGTGTCCTTCTGACATCACCCAATCCTTCCTTGAACTGTCCCTTATTCCTGGTACCATAAGCTGAGCCAGGCTCATTGGTCCTTTCCCTCTCCCATTTCAACACACATACATTCATACCTCTCTCTCTCTCAATCTATGCATATACGCACACATACACACTGAAAAGCATGAGTTCACGCGGAGACCTCCAATCCCAATGTAACACCTCAGCATTTGTTGTTTCCTTCCTTTCTGTATTTGAAATTCCCTTTTCCAAAAGTGAGAGTTGTGTCTCCCAATATCCTTACACATTTACTGAGTTGATGAACCCCAATGCATATAAGCCAGCCCTCTTGCACAACAGACACCCACCCCCACATGCTCTGATGAACCATTCTCTGACCTTGACTTCCATACAGCCCTCAAGTTGGGATCCTTGAGCCAGTCAGCCTTCTTCCCACCCAACCCCCAGGGACATCCTCCTCACCACCTTGGGCTCTGTCCCCAGGGCAGCCTGCTCTTCTGTACGGATGCCCTTCTCACCGTGCCTGGGCTCTGACTCCTCAAGTACAAGATGCCCCTATGCACGTACACTTGCCTTGCTCTGTAGCACCGAATGGCTTTAGGGATGAATGGGGAGGGGAAGGGAAGGGAAAGAAAGGGGAGAGGGAAGAGGTAAATATATCTCAATTTGATCAGTTAATTAAGGTGAATTGGGCCAAATCTGGGCAATATCATGAAGCCAGTGCTTTTTTTTTTCCTCACTGCTCTTCAGCTTTCCCTTCCTGCCTCTCTTCTCTACCCCCACTTCTTTCTCAGTCCTGACCTCCATCAAGTGTAGAAACGTAATGAGGGTCATGACGCCTGTATTAACGCTTATAGCAGCTGGCTGGCTAACAGCCAGCGTGGACGGTGTCCACCCTGGAGCTCTGACACTTAAGCCCTCTGTCTCTTGTGACAGAGCACAAGGTTTCCCCCTCTTTTAGCAATTTCAGGGTAAGCAGGAGAGCAGATTCTACATACTTCTTGGATCCTTGGGTCCTCTGTCTGTAAAATGGGGATGAAGACCACCTCCCTCCCAGGTTGTGGGAGAAACAGAGACAGCAATACCAGACACCTTTTGATTTCAACCCTAGTGATGAGGGTTTTTACCAGCATCACAGGACTCCTTGATATCCGGGAACACACCCAGTGGATTTCCCCTGAGCGCTGATGCGCTTGCTGTACCTTCTGCCTGCAGTGATCTAACAATGCAGGTAGTTCCACAGCCCTGCTCCTTCACTTCCTTCGCTCTCTGCTCAGTCACTACCGTCTGAGGGAGTCCTTCCCTTCATCACCCTGAATAGATAACAACATGCTCCCTACATGCTCTGTTCTCTAACCGGCCTTATCTTTCTATGTAGCACTTGCCCCTCTGGTAGTCAATATAGACGTACTGGCTAAGTCTACAAAATGCGAGATGTTGTCAATTTTGTCTTGTGTTGCATTCCTAACTCCTAGAAAAGTACTCAGGCACACGGCAGGTGATCAGAAAATTCATGGGGAAGGATGGCTGGGAGTCAAGACCTTTACACACACTTCTAAGTTGTACAGGTACCTTCCAAGACAGTCCCTGGCCCCACTTTATTGAAGAGGATACATACTTAGGCTTCAGGAGACAGGTGACTTGTCCGATGACACAGAACCAGAATTTGGGGCTCTGGGCTTTGGCATCCTATCTGCCACGTTCCCAAACCCTCAGTTCCTGGACAAAGACCTCACAATCACAAAGGTAAAAGATTTTACTTCTGAGACACAGACGCCAAACAGCTGAGATACCCAGAGACAACAAAGAGAGATCACTGAACACAACCTAAAAAAGATTCCAAAAATCTCTGCACAGAGAGTTCACAACTCGAGCCACAGGCTCCCCAAAGCAACAGAAGCCATACACACGGAGTCTACTCTTGCACCCCAACAGACCAACGTCTTCATCTAGAACACAACAGACATCTGCTCAGATAGGTCACATCCTAGAGAGACTCCCAAACCATGCAGACACCTCCCAAGCTAATGGAAAGACCTCAGAAAACAGAAAGAAGTTCAAGTAACTCAGAAACATCACAGAACCTTCAGATAAAGCCCCCAGACAAATCAGAGAACCTACACCTTGGATACAGACTCCCAAACAGCTCCGATGCTTTATACCTTAAGACAATGCCCCCACCCCAGGCAGCTCAGAGATATCACAACTTGAAACCCAGAATCACAAACAGCTCAGAGACCTCACACCCTAGGGTCCAGACGCCAACATAGAGATCTCAGACCCAGGGACACCAATGCACAAAAAGCTCAGAAAGTGCACCCCCAGATGAACAGGCACATCAGCCTAAAAGACCTTATCCCATAGCGTACACAATCCACTCAGACGGCATATCCCACTCACTCACAATCCCCCCAAAGGCTCAGAAACATCTAATGTACCCAAACTGCATCAGTACTGTCCTATCTATAGCGATACACATCCCCAAACTGCCTGACACTTTCCTTCCTAGACAGGGACGCCAAACAAGCGCACAGACCTCGCCCTGGACATTAATTGATTGCATCTGTACGATTGACAGTGCCGTGCCAGACGCACCCGCCTAGGCTTGTGACTGAGTTAGGGCTGAACAAGGCTGAAAGAGCTCACGTGAAGACGGCACGGTCACCGCGCGCGTCCAGCGCCAGACACTGGCTACAAGCCAGATGTTGCGCCGAACCTAACCACCAACTGGGACAGCATCTTCAGCCCCTCGAGGCAGTCGGTCGGTGAGTAGTTCGACTCGGGAGAGAAATTCTGAAAGGCCACACACAGGTACACGCTCGCACAGACAGACACAGACACAGACGCACGCGCGCGCGCACACACACACACACACACACACACACACACACACACACGGAGGCACGCATGCACAAAAACCACACACAGACCCCTCACCCTGAGCTCCCGCTCAGCCATGGTCTTGCCTGTTCCAGCCAGAGGGCCAGTGGGAACTGGCTAGGCGAAGACGGGGGCGGGGACTAGGGGGTTTATCCGGAGGCAAGGTGCGCCCCGGAAGGGCCTTCTCCCGCAATCTCGCCGGGACCAATCACCGCTTAGAAAGTATCTGACCCCGCCCCATACGTCGGAGAGCCAATCTCACACCCTGTTGCTGCCCAGCTGGACGAGACCAAGTAGAAACGGAGGGGTGGAGTCGGCGATGTTAAAATGGAGGTTGCCACCTCAGACTGGGTGTCCACTCGGGCTCAAATGCGTCAGGAGAATGGAATGGGACGGATGGGGAAGTACCCGGAGGGGCTCCTGGCGCCTGCGCTGGAAACCGTGGCTGATGCCACACGCGGGGTATGCCGACCCTCGGTGTTGTCCCATACCCAATGGATTATTCTAAAATCGGACGCCCCTGCCCTAGTGGTACCTCCCTCTAGGTGTGGAAGGTCCTACCTCTGTGCCCCTGAGAGGTTCGTCCAGTGACTCTTCCTGTTCCATCTCGCGCGCCCCTTGGTGGTGCGAACCTGGAACGGCTGGCTGATGGAGACAACCCGCTATGGGCCATTCTAAACTGGCCCCAAGGGGAGGGAGGGCAAAGCCAGGGTGCACACCCCACAGCTCCCTGCAGTCTTGGACTCGGGAGAAAATCTTCCGAAGCTGAAATTTAACTCCCTCCAATGGCCGCCATTGCAACAGGGAGCGTTACAAGCGATTTTCATGTGCTGGGCGTTGTGCTGGCTTTTGTCTCCCCAGGGAATGCAGAATGGGTCTAGTGGGGGAACCGGGCAGGACGGATTAGAGCACTGGACTGTGGTAGGGGCCTGGTGTGGGACAGGTCTCTGTGGTTGACTATCGGTAATAGATCAGAAGGAGAGCAGGAGCTTTGGTTCTCTTAGGGAAGGGGCCATCTCCCAGGAGGCCCGAGGACACTGAGAGAGTGAGATCATGTCCGCCGAGTTCATCACCATCCTGTCGCCCCTGAATATGTTCCCTAGGAAAATACTTTGGCGTGTGCAGCTATGGGTCTCACCACAGCCTTGCATTTATTTATTCATTCTCTTATTCATTCATTAATTCCCTCCAAGTTAGGTGTCAGGTAATAGTATGGATATTAGGAATACAATCCTCTGGAAATAGAAAAAAAAAAAAACACAAGAAAACCTTGGTCTCATAGAGCTTACGTTCTGTTGGGATCATACAGCACAAAAATATAAGAAGTTGTCAGGCAATTGCTGCGGTTAAATTTAAATCGGAATAATGAAATAGAGGGGTCAATTTCTAGAAACAGGTCAAGGAAGGTCTTTCAAAGCATGTGATCCCTGAGCGGACACCTAGAGGAGATGAATATCTGCAAGAAAAGTATCCCAGACAGAGGTAGGAGCCAGTGGAAAAGTGCAGGAGTGGACATTAGTCCAGGCTGTATGAAGTACAGTGAGGAGGCCGGTGCGGCTGGCTGAGCACGGTTGAGGGAGAGAGGTGATGGGGCCAGATCCTGTAGCACCTTCAGGGTCCATGGTGAGGGCTTTGACTTTAACTGTTTGAGTCATGGAGGTTTGGGTTTTGGTTTTTTTGTATGTTGGTTTGGTTTGAGGGTTTTTTGTTGTTGTTTTTGGTAGAGAACCCCCTAGGGTTCTTTCAGAGGCCCAGGCCACCCAGTGTATGGGGAGCAGCTCCTTGCTTGTCCCAGTGGAGAACCTTTCTTCTACTCCTATGCAGCTGAACATGCCTTCCTTGGACAATTCCATAGACTCGTGAGCATCTCCGCAACAGTTCCCCATGAGCATCCATGTCAAAGGATAATAACCTCAGGAGAGGCCAGGCAAGGGCCCCCTGGCATGAGTGAGACCCTACCCAGGTGGGTAGCAACGGAGACAAAGTTACAAGCACAGAGATGACAGAAAGGAAGAACATTAGTGAGACCAGGACAGAGAGACTCTCTGGCAGCACACTGGCCCCACTGAATTTGTACCCACCTATGGGCCCTCAGCTCTGCTGTTGGATAATGTGCCTGTCTCTCCAGAGCAGAAGATGCCCCTGAGGTAATAACTCAGCTGCCTGTGGCCTGGCCTCAGTTGCATTGCCTTGACCTACATCAGGACCCTCTGCCCACAGGACAAGGACCTGTTTTTGTTATGGGGAGGCTTACGTTGTACACATGGTTCCTCACATCCCCTCATGCCCTTGCCTGCCCTCCTGCTGATCTCAGAGCCCCAAAATGCTGCAAGGAGGGAAATGAAGGCAGGAATCCTTAGGTTTGCTTGAGGCTTTAGGCGAATTGATGCACCGAGGTACTTCCCTCAGCTCTCTACCTTCCACCACCTCCTCCACATTTCATACATCAAGTATTGAGCTGGGGAACAGGGTGTGTGAGTGGGAGAGAAAGAGACCTCCTGAAAGTGAGTTGGTTACAGGATCCTGTGGCCCAGGGCAACCCTATCCATTCCCCCTTCCTGGTCACCCTCTACCTGGCCTTGCTGTGCTGAGTTCTGCCTGCCTCCTTCAGAGAGCTTAAGTCATCCAGTTTCTTCCTCCTCACGAGCTGAGATTGCCCTTCCTCCCTGAGCCTCAGCCTCTTCACCTGCAAATGATGATCTTCTACTTGGGGACCGGGCAGATTAACTGAGTTAATACATATATACGTAGGTTTGTCACAGGGTTTTGCCCCTAGGAGGGATGGGGGTAATGTTAGCAGGTATTCCTTTTATATGACTGAGGAAAGGCCCTCCCTGAGCATGGGGAGCCTAAGCTTTCATCCCTGTGGTAGCAGGGCGGGCATGGGAGAAAGCACAGCAAATGTGAAGTCCCTGACCTAGTGCTAAGCCCTGTGAGAGTGAGGTCCATCCTGCCTTCCTCTCAAAAACATTCTCGGATGCAGATACGTGAACTACCTCAGACACCCAACCCTCTGGACAAAGACCCCCTTCCCTCAAGTAGTTCAGAGACCTCATATCCTGGGATAGAGACCCACAAGTCGTTCAGAGACCTCTCGTCCCAGACACTAACCACAAACAGCTCAAAAATGTCACACCTGACAACATAGACCCAACTGGCTAAGAGATTTCCTTTAGGAAATAGCTCCCCTTCAGCTCAGAGGCCTCACAGAGCTGCCGGCTGCACTCTGTGACCTAGAGGCACAGCTCTTCAGCTCAGGGCTGCCATGTGGGCAGTGACAGTGAATCTCTGTTCCGTCCACCCTGTGGGGGAGAGGCCTGGTGTCTTGCAGCCCTCCAGCTGTCTGAAGTCAGCAGCATGTCATTGTCATTGGGAAATCAGGTTCACCGCAGGGATGGGGATTTCTCTGGGACTGAAGAGTTCTGAGAGTGACCTCTCAAGTCTAGATCCTGGGGATGACTGTTACCTGACCCACCCGGGTCACCTGTGTTCATAGTAACTTCTGCATCCTGCCCCTCGGGGTTAGGGTGAATCCTATATCCACAAAAGGAGACCCATGGATCCTGTCATCTCTGCCATCTCTTAGCACCCACTGTAGGATACAGTATCCTGGAGAGTGGAGAGGCCTCCCCTTCTCACTGCCCCTGGCAACCCCCTTAAATCCCTCTGAACATCCCTGTCTTTTCACCCAAACCACCTTTTCTGGTGGCAGCTGCTACACCCCTTCTCTCTGCAGAAATCTCCCTGTTCCCCTTGTCAGCCACCAGGCATCCCCTTCCACCCCAGGGGCCTCTTTAGCTCCCCTCCCCGGCCCTAATCACAGGGCCTCAAGTGCACCCTGTCTCTCCCCCTTTTGTCCTGTCAACCAGCACCCCAGCTCTGGCTCAGAGCAGCCACTCAGGGCCTTTTCTGTTCCCTGCAAGTGCACAACATTGGCAGGATAGAAGTCTTTCCTGCTACAATGCAGGGGTCTGTCATAAGGTCCCTGTTAAGGAGGAACTGGACATTCTCCAGGATGCAGGTGAAATGCTAGCCCCACGTTGGGAGTCCGGGGCAATTCCCCTGGGCTGAGGGTAAAGGGAAGGTATTCTGAGAGAAGGAGCTGCAGTAAGTGTCCCATCAGGATATGGGATGACGCTCTGCAGGGCTGGGTCTGTGAGCACGGAGAAGGGACCCTGGGAGGCCCTGGGGCAGCATGATCACATTAGTGTTCCAGTGGCTGTCATTATGGGCTTTAGCCTCTGGCCAGCTGTGCCCTAAGGTAGCAGGACAACCCGAGTCTGTTACCTGCTTTGTCTGGGCCTGAGTGTCTTCATCGGTGTGACATGGTTTTCTTCTAAGGGGGCCTAATGAGGATTAAGTGAGCTGGCACCTAGGAAGTTCTCGGGACCCTGTAAAATAGATCAGTGATCCCCTAACACTCAGAACCAGGTGCACAGGGTGCTTCTGACTCCTAGAGTGATCTCACTAAACCCTGTACTGGTGGGCAAGCATTTTCAGCCCTGTTGCCTGGACAGGGGACCACTACTGCAGAATGGCTCGAACTGGTCCTCCAGTCCCTCACTACGAATGCCTGCCCATAGAGCACAGCGCTTGATCATGTGAGCGCAGAGACTGGGCTTGGGGCTCCTTTCCTCTGTGCCCTGCAAGAGCCAGAGCTGGCAGTCTTCAGATGGACCACCAGAGCCACCCTGCATTCTTGCCTGCTTCATCCCACCCCCAGCCACCTTCCCCTCTGCCACCTCCCCCTCTGCCACCTCCCGTGTTATTCAAATGTGCAGGAGATGGTGTGGCAAAAATCGGACTGGAGTGGCCCCATGGGGATGTCCTAGAATGGGTGTCTGCCCATGCTGGGCTTGGGGCCTGGGGTGTGAGACGGCATCATCCTCACCTCTGTCAGTGGTTGGGGCTAATCACCCTGGGGCAGGGTGGACTTATTGTCCCTCCATACACAGTATTTGTATTGTTACATAATAAACACACCCTCCCCTGTGGTACATCCTGTAGTGTTTGTGGTCCATCTCTGCACCAGCGTGCTAGGTCTCACAGGCCACAGTTTCATCTTCACACCTCATCCCTGGTCCACCCCTAGGAGGTGACACCACAGAGGGGCTATTTCTCACTTAAGTCCTGTGGATCATTCTGGTGGTTCTGATGCTCATGTGAAACTTCAAGATCACCTGGTGGTCTTATTCAGGCATGATTGCTGTGCCCCACCCCCAGAGTTTCTGATCCAGTATATCTGGGTTGGGGCCCAGGAATTTTCATTTCTAAGCAGGCGCACCCTCCCTCCCAAATGACGGAGTGAACTCTGATTCCCATCTCTCTCCACCTCATTACTAGTGAACCAGTCCTTTCCTGTCTCTCACCCTCCTCACCCCACCACACCCCTAGATAACAGTCTTATCCGTAGGCCCTAAAGATCTTGATGGGGTCACATTTGTAAGTGTCTAGTACCCTGCCTCAGAGCTCCTGCCCCAGAAAGATGTGAGGATGCTAGTCAATACACTTTTCTTCCCCTGGACCAGTTAGGGATGGCATCGTGGCAGCGTGTATCCACCTGAAAGAAACCTTGCAATGCTAGGCTCATGAGGACAAGGACTTTTTCTTTTCAATATCCTTAGTCTCTGTAGTGCCTAGCACTACATAGTATAATGGGCACTGACTGGGATTAGTGAATGACTGCTCTTTGACCCAGCAATTCCCTTTAAAAGAATGTATAATCATCACCCACATGATCAGAGCTGTATATTCAAGGAAGGTAGTAGGTTTCAATCAGGAGAAACCTCTAAGTGTCCATTCATAGTCAGTGATTGTTGGATGGTAGCTAAGAGATGAAGGGTTCATGTGTTACCATGGAGGGCCCACTGGCTATGGAACTGAATGAAGGGACCAGTTTACACTGATCAGAGGGATCTTTTCAGGATATGCCAATAATGGGGGAGAGAACAAATGGGAGACACTCATAATGGGACCTGGGGTGAGTGTGTGTGTGTGTGTGTGTGTGTGCACGCACACACACGTGCACACACCCACACATATGGTTTAAATATAGAGAAATATATTTGAAAGAAACACCCTGAAGTAACTCTAGGGGTAGGCCCAGGCAGGCACTGATGTATTGATGGAATCTTTTACACTTGGCCCATATTCACATGTTATTTGAGGGACTCTTTTCTCTTAAGATTTTATTTATTTATTCATGAGAGACACAGAGGCAGAGGCATAGGCAGAGGGAAAAGCAGGGTCTCCATGGGGAGCCAGATGCAGGACTTTATCCCAGGACCCCAAGATCGTGACCTGAGCCAAAAGCAGACGCTGAACCACTAAGCCACTCAGGCGCCCTGAGGAACTTTTTATAAAGCAAAGTCATGTGATGAAATCAATACCTGCTCCACAGAGCATTTGTTTGTGAGGGCATCTGAAGGGTGTCCAGGAACAGAGTTCTCAAACTTACATGTACTGGGACGATGTAGCAAATGTACATAAGAGAACCCAGCTCATCTCAAGGTGTGGAAGAGCAGCCCTTGGGTATGATACATTCCCTGTCGATCAGCCTCTGGAGTGGGTACTAATCGCGCCCCCATCTGAGGGTGCATCCACAGTGCAGCTACCACCCACTATCCTTGCAGGAATGAGATCCCTGTAGGGCCAACGGTTGTGATTTTCCCAATGTAGCCAGAAATCTGAGTACTTGTCATCTCCTGTTGTTGTAAATGATAGAAATAAATTAAATTCACAAAATCGTAGTTCAGCTAGCTCTGTATAAGTCATACAGAACAATGTGTCTGGGAGTGAGATTGGTTCTGAGGCCTCTGTTCCAAGACAGATTTTCCTGAAACCCTTCTGGATCCCTTCAGAACACAGCAAGAGGTTGGGAAATGCTATTAAAATGATACATGTATGTACCAATGCATCCCAATTCTTTTTCTCCTTTGTTCTTAAGTCCTGGATCTGTACTCTGATCCCCACTGTCTGGAGGGCATCATCGCTTGCTCTCTAACCCCTTCATCTTCTTGATGTGTTTTCCCAGTAGTCACTGCCCCCAGCAGCCCATTCTGATTGCTTCGCTGAGTTTTCAGTCCCAGCAGAGCCCCTTCTGGAATGGACCACTCCATGCCCTACCCTTATCCCTGGCAGTGGCCTGGAACTTGGTTTCTGGTGTTCTGAGTGTCAGCCCCAGCTTGTCTCTTCATATCAGCTGTGTGACTGGGGATCTTCCCTCACTCTCTCTGTGCCTCAGTCTTCTCCACCATGAAATAGTGCCAGTCCTCATAGGTTGTAGTGAAAAGCAAATGAGATGGTCCCAGCAAGGGTTTTCACAGGGCCCAACACAGAATAACAGAAGATAAACACTAGCCCGTATTATTATTGTTTTTTGTCATTATTATCGATTCCAGATTTAACTCCGTTTATAGTCATAACATACTTGAGAGATGGTTATTATTATTAAAACTGTTGTACAGGTGAGTAACTGATATACTATGTATCAGCTAACTGTCTCACTCAAGCTCACCAGAGACAGGAGAAGAGATGCCAACACTCACTCCCAGGTATGTCTGACCCCGGAGCTCCTGTCCATCACCCCTGGTTGTGCCTTTTTTAATAGCAGTGTCTGTGACAGCAGTAGCTGCTGTCATCATAAAGATAGCCAAAGCCAAGCAAAGACCCTGAAACAAATATGGTCCCCACAATATAATGTGGAAAGACTAGATATCCAGAGTACTCTCAACCTCAGTCAGTCACTCCTCCCTGTACATGCCCCATGGGCTGTAGAATTCATCCTGTGGGTCTTGTTGTCCAGAAGCCTCTTAGCTACTTGCAGAATCATGTCCAAGGCTGATCTAAGCAACACCCACCTCTCCCTGCAATGCCACGTGGGACATGCTGAGGTCCCATGTTCTAGAGACCCTGCTCCTGGATCCAGTTGAACCTTTACAACCTCCTTCCTGGCACTCTTCCCCTCGAGTGGGTGCAAAGCCCATATTCACTCCTGATTCTGTTGATAGAGCAGTGAATGAGGAGACTTATGTACCAAAGGGTTAGACAACTTGCCCAGGGTCCCCCTGCTAGTCCACAGCAAAGCCTGGATTCACACACTGTACTTTGTGACTCTAGGTATACAGACCTAAACAGCACTCCCTTCTGTCTCTAGTAGCAGATGCTCTTTAATGGTGCATACATGCCACATGCTTTATTACACAAAATTGTCTAACATCCTCATTATCATAAATAGTGGTAATTGTTAGGATAGCAACACCTTTACATTGATAGAACTTTGGGAGTTTCCTTGAACCTCTTCATCACAGGACACGTGTGTACATGTCATTTGAGAAAGACAATTGATCTTTTTAAAAAATATTTTATTTAAAAAAGTGTTATTTAAATTCAATTTGCCAACATATAGTAAGTATAACACCCAGCACTCATCCTGTCAAGTGCCTTCCTTAGTGCCTGTCACCCATTTACCCCATCCCCCACCCTCTTTTACTTTTTAAGATTTTTTTTTATATTTTTTTATTGGAGTTCGATTTGCCAACATATAGTATAACACCCAGTACTCATCCCGTCAAGTGCCCCCCTCAGTGCTGGTCACCCAGTCACCCCATCGCCCCACCCACCTCCCGTTCCACTACCCCTTGTTCGTTTCCCAGAGTTAGGTCTTTTTAAGACTTTATTTATTTATTCATGAGAGACACACAGAGAGAGGCAGAGGGAGAAGCAGACTCCCTGAGGGGAGCCTGGTGCAGGACTTGATCCCAGGACCCCGGGATCACGACCTGAACCAAAGGCAGACACTCAATCACTGAGCCACCCAGGTGCCCTGATAGCTGATCCTCTTAACGTAGAATTCAAGGATTAATTCAAGACTGACTTAGGATTTGTGTCTGGCCATGATGGAGAAACAGGTATGGACTTATCCTCCCACTCTAAATAATTTTTAAAAATTGGAACAGATGATTCTTAGACATGGTAAAACAGGCAGTTCAGGACACTGATACCTGAGAGAAGGGGGGAAATGAAGTAAGTAGTATAATATCCCCCATCTTACTGCCTGAAGAGGGTTTTCAGGCCTCAGCCCAGGGAGAGGAAACCCAAACAGAGGCCCATGGCCTCCCAGAGTTGAGGAAACAGTTGAGAATTCAGGGAGGCTAAGGCAAGTAAAATTCCTTGAGTAGAGGACCAGCAAAAAGAGAGCTGCTTGGAGGGCAGAGAACTGGAGAGAGAGAGAGAGAGAGAGAGAGAGAGAGAGAGCATGTACTCTGGAGATCTGCATAGGATTCCCCTGGAATCTCCAGCTGAATTCTGATCAGTGCATATGTATGAAGAAATTACCCAAGTCATGGAAAAGTACCACCGAAAAAGAATGGGTGGAATAACCCCAGAGTTCACAGAGGGATGGAAATAGTTCACCTTCTCACCTACCAGAGTAAGAAAATCCCCAAATATGCAGGGTATGGGGTAGATCTTTCAGTCAGTTATTTTCTCAGTACTCAATAAATTTTATCCTGGACTAAAGACTGTTCTGATTACATCTAATAATGCTAGAAAGCAAGCCTCAAAAGGATAAAAGTTACATGTTTCCATGTAACTTAACTGCATCCCAGCACATTCGAAATTGCTTAAAGGAATTATTACTATTATAAAAACCAGAACCCAACAGGTAAAATTCACAATGTCTGGCATCCAATAAAAACTATTAGGCAGGGGTACCTGGGTGGCTCAGTTGCTTAAGCATCCCACTCTTGATTTCAGCTCAGGTCATGATCTCATGAGGAGCCCCACCTCAGGCTCTGCACTCAGCAAGGAATCTACTTGAGATTCCCTCCCTCTCCTTCTGCCCCTCCCCTCCTCTCTAAAATAAATAAGTAAATCCTTTAAAAAAAACTATCAGGCATGCACAGAAGAAGAAAATGCAACCAATAATGAGGATACAAATCAATCAATAGAAGTAGATCCAGAAATAACACAGGTGATAAAGTGAATAGACATGGACATTAATACAGCTATTATAAATGTATTCTTTGTGTTGAAAAAGATAAAGGAAAGAGTGAGTATGTTAATAGGAGACATAAAGTTATTTTTAAGGGATTCAAATTGAACTGCTAGAGATAAAAAATATATGGCCTGAGATGAAAATTACATTGTATGAGGTTAACAGCAGATTAGACATTTCAGAAGAAAAGATTAGTGAACTTGAAGACATAATGGGATTTAAAAAAAAAAACTTCCAAAATGAAGCACACATAGGAAAAAAAAAAAGCTTTGTTAAAAATGAATGGAGCAATAATGAGCTATAGGACAGCTTCCAATTGCTTAATATACATATTATTGGAGTTGCCAAAGGGAGGTGGACAGAAAAAATGCTTTTAGAAATACTAGCTGAAAAATTTCCAAATTTAATGCAAACCAGAAACCTACACCCAAAAAGCTCAATGAATCTGGAGTGCAAGAAATATACAGAAAACGACACCAAATTACATTATAATCAAAATGATTAAAAGCTGTAAAGAAGAAAAAATCTTAAAAGATGACAGTGGGGAAAAAGAGATTCATTATGTTTCAAAGGTAAAATATAACAGCACATTTCTCTTCAGAAACAATGGGAACCAGAAAACAGTGGAGCAACATCATTAATGTAGGGAAAGAAAAAAATTGTCAAAATAAAATTGAAAACAGAGAAAATAATTTTCAAGAATGAAGACCAAATAATGACTTTTTTAGAGATACAGACTCAATTCATCAGCAAATATGCAGGGTTAAAAAAAAGGTTCTAGGGATGCCTGGGTGGCTCAGTTGGTTAAGTGTCTGACTCTTGATTTCAGCTCAGGTCATGATCTCAGAGTTGTGAGATGGAGCCTCACGTTGGACTCCACATTAGGCGGGGAGCCTGATTAAGATTCTTTCTCTCCCTCTGCCTCTCCCCCATCCCACTCATGCTCTCTCTCAAAAAAAAAAAAAAAGGTTTTAAAAATCCTTCAGATAGAATGAAAATTATGCCAGATGGAAATTAGGACTTGCACAAAGAAATAGCATCAGAAATGATAAATATGTGATAAATATAAACCATCCATTTCTTAATTTTAAAAATAACTTTAAAAATTGACAGTTTAGGGCAAAAATAATATATCGGGGAGTTATAAGTAAAAAACAAAATATGCCAACAAAAGCAAAAAAAAAAGCCTAGAAGAAATAAAATAGAATTATTAGTTGTAAAATTCTTATACTCTATTCAAAGTGGTATAATATTACTTTAGAGTATATTATGATAAATTGTAATATATATTATAAACCCTGAATTGACTACTAAAAAGTAAGAGTATAGCAAATAACCCAACAAATCAACAAAGAGGTAAAATGGAGTAAAAAACCACTACATTAATCTAAAACAAAGCATAAAAAGAGGATACTGGGAGCCTGGGTGGTTCAGTGTCAGCCTTCTGCTCAGATCATGATCCCAGAGTCGTGGAATGAAGCCCTACATCAGGTTTCCTGCTCAGTGGGGAACCTGCTTCTCCCCCTCCCTGTCTGCCTCTTCCCCCCACCCCCACCGTGTCAAATAAATAAATAAATAAATAAATAAATAAATAAATAAATAAAATCTTTAAAAAAAAGAGGATACTGGGAATGAAAACAGATGGGACAAATAGAAAACAAATAACAATATGGAATGTCTAAACCCAGACATACCAATAATCATATTAAATGTGAAGAGTTTAAATGACTCTATTAAAAAACAATGATGGGACACCTGGGTGACTCAGTGGTTGAGCGTCTGCCTTCAGTCAGGTTGTGATCCTGGGGTCTGGGAATCGAGTCCCGCATTGGGCTCCCTGTAGGGAGCCTGCTTATCCCTCTGCCTATGTCTCTTCCTCTCTCTGTGTGTCTCTCATGAATAAATAAATAAAGTCTTCAAAAAAAACAATGATTGTAGGATTACATAAAAGAGCAATATTCAATTGTATGCTGCCTGAAAGAAACCCAATTTGAATGCAAAGATACAAATAAGTTAAAAGTAAAAGGACAGGCCACTCAGGGGATTCCACTTCCAGAAAGGCAACATAAGTTCTGCGGACTAGTAAAAATTATTGTTTTACAATCAAAACATTTAAAGTCTCCAGAAATTGTCCTAAGGGAATACAACAAATAAGGAAATATTTATTCAAGAAAATCTATTAAATCTCACAGTGAGAGTCTGTGGCACTTGAGCCATGACCCACTCCATCCTCCACCCCCCAATTCAGGTAGATGGAAGATCCACTTTGGGAAGATGTGGCCAAAAAAAAAAAAAGGGAACTCTTTCTCTATTCAGCTCCCAATCAAGGGATATAATATCTCACTGGAAAAGGCCTGATACCAACATTTCTCATCCACTGCCACTCTGTTGCAGAGGCCAAATTCCTAGTGAAAGTGTCTGAAAGGTCTGGTATTCCCTTCCTCCATCTAGCCTCCACTCCTAGGGTAGAAACCTTACCCCAGGCACAGCAGGCCAAAAATACTAGAGCCTCTATAGCCTTTGCCCCAGCTCACTCATGAGAAGAGGTTTCAGCTGGGAAAAGCAGAAGTTATGATCCTCACTCAGTGCCTGGAGCCGTGGCTCAGAGATTTTGCCCAAGAAGAGAGGCAGTTCATAAGGGAGAACTCCAGCTTATCCTCAAAGAAACTGATTTTATTTGAAACAGGATCTGTAGAAGTTCAAACTTAAGTATACTCTCAAAAACAATGGACATCCTGCTGATAAGCATTTAAGAAAAAGCTGGTGGCTCTCTGAGAGCAACAAGCTAAAGTGACTAGAGGCTCTAGTCAGGGCAGTTAGAGTGGGCTCTAAATCCAATGACAGTTGTCCTTACAAAATAAAGGTGGAGGGAGATTTGAGACAAGGAGATGAAGGCAATGTGAATACAGAGGCAGAGATTGAAGTAATGCATCTAGTAGCCAAGGAATGGCAAGTATTACTGGAAGCCACCAGAAGCTGGTGAAAAGAGGCATGGAACAGATTATCCTTCAGAGTCTCTACAAGGAACCAACCCTGCCTATACCTTGACTTCAGACTTCTGCCCTCCAGAATTTGACAGAATAAATTTCTATTGTTTTAAGCTATAGAATTTGTGGTGATTTATTATGGCAGCCTTAGGGAATGAATACAACCATATTGCGGACCACAAAACAAAGTTCCATAAGCTTAAAAGATTGAAATCATACAAAATATTTTCTCTCAACACGATAGAATTAAATTGAAGATAAATTTTTGAAAGATATTTGGGAAATATGTAAATATTTTGAAGCAAAATAACACTTCTAAATATTGTGTCAAGGAAAATAAAAAGGGGTGACAGAAAAAAATTCTCCGGCTTGATTGAGATATGATTGACAAATGGAATTGTAGGGAGATGGGTGGGAGGATGGGTGAAATAGGTGAAAGGGATTAAGAGCGCACTCATTGTGATGAGCACTGAATAATGTATAGAATCATTGAATCATTATATTGTACACCTGAAACTATTATAACACTGTTAATTGTACTTGAATTAAAAGTAAGTAAAATTTTAAAAAAGAAAAAAATAGTGTACAACATGATGATTTGATATGTTTGCATTGTGAAGATATTCCCACCATCATGTCCATTGCCTCACATATTAACCTGTTTGATTTTTGGTGGTTTCTTTTTTTCTTTCTTTTTTTTTTTTAGAACATTTAAGTTTCACTCTCTTAGCAAATTTCAACTATATAGCACAGCATTAGTGACTATAGTAGTCCCCATGTTATACATTATATCCTCACCTTATTCATCCTATAACTGAAAGTTTGTACCCTTTTACCAGCTTCTCCTTATTTTCCCCACCTCTCAGCCCCTGGCGACCACCATTCTACTTTCTATTTCTATAACTTCAACTTTTTAAAAAATAGATTCCACATATAAGTGATATCATGCATAATGCTCTTCAAGTTCATCCATGTTGTTGCAGATGGCAAGATTTCCTTCTTTTTAAAGTAGGTTTCTTTATTTTTAAAGATTTGTGCATCCATTTTTAGAGAAGGGGGAGGGGCAGAGGGAGAGGAAGAGAAAGTCTCAAGCAGACTCTGGGCTGAGCATGGAGCCTGACATGGGACTCCATCCCACGACTGGGAGATCATGATCTGGGCCAAAACCAAGAGTGGGACGTTCAACTGACTGCTCATACCACCCAGGTGCCCCAAGATTTCCTTCTCTTTTCAAGTTAAATAGTATTCTTCTGTGTGTGTGTGTATGCATATTATGCACATATATAAATATATATAACTTTTGTGTATATGTATGTGTATACATGTTATATGTAATATATATACATATATAATGCACACACAAGCCACATTTTCTTTACTCATTCATCTGTTGACGGACACAGGTTGTTTCCATGCTTTGTCTATTGTGAATAATGCTGTATATATGTAATAAAGAACTTGTATCCAAAATATGTAAAGAATTCTGAAAACTCAATAATAGGAAGTTAACTCAATTTTTTTAAATAGGCAAAAGATCTGAATAGACGCTTCATTAAAGAAAATATACAGATGACAAACCTGCATGTGAAAAAAATGCTCATCATCATTAGTCATTAGGGAAATGCCAATCAAGACCACGATTAAGTACTACTACGCACTTATTAAAATGACTAAAATGTGAAAGACTGAGGATAGCAAGTTTTGGCAAGGATATGGAGGAACTGGAAGTCTCATACACTGCCGATGGGAATGAAATAGTACAACTATTTTGGAAAACAGTTTAACTGTTTCTTACAAAAATGGGATGCCTGGGTGGCTCAGCGGTTGAGCATCTGCCTTCCACTCAGGACATGATCCCGGGGTCCTGGGATCAAGTCCTGCATTGGGCTTCCCGCAGGGAGCCTGCTTCCCCCTCTGCCTATGTCTCTGCCTCTCTCTGTGTGTCTCTCATAAATAAATAAAGAAAATATTTTAAAAATTAAACCTACATCTACTATGCAATTCAGCCTACTCATTCTTATGTATTTACCCAGGAGAAATGAAAGCATATGTCCATTCAAAGCTGTGTGCACCAATCTTCACAGCAGCTTTTTAAAAAAGATTTTATTTATTTATTTGACAGAGAGAGAGAGAACTAGCACAAGCAGGGGGAGCTGCAGCAGGAGAGGGAGAAACAGGCTCCCCACTGAGCAGGGAGACCAACACAGGACTCCATCTCAGGACCCTGGGATAATGACCTGAGCCAAAGGCAGCCGCTTAACTAACTGAGCCACCCAGGTGCCCTCATAGCAACTTTATTTGTAATAGACAAAAACTAGAAACAACCCAAATGTCCATCAACAGGTGCATGGATGAAGAAATTGTGGTGTATAAATACAATGAAATACTACTCAGCACTAAAAGGAATGAATTATTGACACACGCAACCTCAAGGATGAATCTCAAACTATGCTGAGTGAAAGAAGGCGGGCAAAAAAGAAAACATATTGTGTGATTCCATTTATATGGAATCTAGGAAATGCAAATGGATAGGTTAGTAAACTTTAAGATGGATTGGATGTGGGGTATGAAAGAAAGAGGAGTGAAGAAGAACTCTAAAAATGTGGCCTGAACAACCAGAAGGATGAAGTTGCCAACACAATAAAGAAAGCCTGGAAGAGGAGCCAGTTTTAGGGGCAAGGTCAGGAGTTCATTGTTAGTTGTGTTGAGTTTGAGAATGCCTATTAGACATTCAAGTGGAGATGTTGAGTGGAAAGTTGGATATGAGAGTCTAGAGATCAAAAAGAACTGGGCTGGTTAAAATTTGGAAGACTGATTCCAAGACTTTCACTCTTAACCACAAATATGTCTCCTAGCCTCCTGCTCTTCCCCTCCAGTCCATCATTCCTGCCACAGTCGGAGGGACCTTTCTAAACTGCAAATTCGTCCATATGATGCCCCCGTTGTAAAAATAAGGGGACAGGGACGCTTGGGTGGCTCAGTGGTTGAGCATCTGCCTTTAGCTCAGGGTGTGATCCCGGGATCCGGGATCGAGTCCTACATTGGGCTCCCTGCGTGGAGCCTGCTTCTCTCTCTGTCTGGGCGGTTGGTAAAGGCAAAGGATGTGTCCCAAAAAGTCATAGGGTTGCCCAGAATAAAAAATGAGTTATCCCTAGGAATTGGAATGCTATGAAAGATGTTTTCTCTCCTCATTGTTTTTGTCCACTTATTTTAAGGATTTTATTTACTTATTCATGAGAGATACAGGAA
>NW_023330497.1:0-92091 GCF_011100685.1 Canis lupus familiaris | reverse complement strand
ATTCGATCATTTGGATTCCACTTGTTACATTTCGATTCGAATCTTTTCGATTCGATTCGATTCAATTCTTTTGGGATTTCATTGGATTGATTTAGATATTTTGATTCGATTCGATTCTTTACCCTAGCTTCGATGTGATTCTACTCGATTCAATTCATTTCGTCTTCTTGATTCAATTCTTTTCGATTCTTTTGATTCGGTTTGATTCTTTTCGATTCAATTCGATTCTTTTCGATTCGATTTAATGTTTTTGAATCCATTTGATTCGATTCGATTATTTTCGATTCGACTCGATTGGATTCGATTCGGTTCGATTATCGATTCGATTCAATTCCAATTATTTTTGATTCGACTCGATTTGATTATTTTTTATTCAATTCGATTCAATATTTTCGATTCGATGCAATTCGATTCGATTCTTCTCATTTCAATTCAATTCGATTCTTTCGAATTCGATTCGATTCGATTCTTTGTGTTTCGATTCGATTCTTTTCGATTTGAGTCAATTCTTTTCAATTCGATTTGATATTCTTCGATTCGATTCTTTCGATTCGATTCTTTTCGATTCGATTCGATTCTTTTCGATTCAATACGATTCGATCGATTCTTTTCAATGCGAATCAATTCGATTCCATTCTTTTTGATTCGATTCGATTCGATTCGATTATTATTTATTTTTTTTATTTTTATTTATTTATGATAGTCACAGAGAGAAAGAGAGAGAGGGGCAGAGACATAGGCAGTGGGAGAAGCAGGCTCCATGCACCGGGAGCCCGACATGGGATTCGATCCGGGTCTCCAGGATCGCGCCCTGGGCCAAAGGCAGGCGGTAAACCGCTGCACCACCCAGGGATCCCGATTCGATTCTTTTAGATTTGATTGATACGATTCTTTTCAATTCGATTTGATTCGATTCGATTCGTTTCGATTCTCTTTGATGTTTTTGATTCGATCTTTTCAACCGATTTAATTCGATTCGATTCATTTCGATTCGAATGTTTCGATTCTATTCTTTTTAATTCGATTCTTTTCGATTCGATTCGATTCGATTTTTTTCTTTTCGCTTCTTTTCGATTCGATTCGATTCGCTCTTTTCGTTTCGATTCTATTGTTTTGGATTCGATTTGATTCCTTTCGTTTCGATTAGATTCTCTTCGATTCGATTCTTTTCGATTCAGTTCTTTTCGATTCGGTTCGATTTGATTCTTCTCCATCGATTCGATTCGATTCGATAAGATTCTTTTCGTTCGATTCAATTCTGTTCGATTCTATTCGATTCGATTCGATTATTTTCAGTTCGATTCTTTTCGTTTCGATTCGATTCTGCTCGATTCTTTTCGATTTGATTCGATTCGATCATTTGGATTCAATTTGTTACATTTCGATTCGATTCTTTTCTATTCAGGTCGATTCGATTCTTTTTGATTCAGTTCGATTCAATTCTTTTCAACTCAATTCGATTCGGTTCGATTCTTTCGATTCGATATGATTCGATTCGATTCAACTCAACTCGATTCTTTTCGATTCGATTTTTTCGATTCGATTCCTTTCAATTCGATTCGATTGGATTCTTTTCGTTTCAATTAGATTCTTTTCGATTTTACTTGATTCGAATCTTATCAATTCGATTCGGTACTGTTCGATTCGATTCTATTCAATTCAATTCGATTGGAATCGATTCTTTTCGATTCAATTCGATTCGATTCGATACGATTCTTTTCGATTGTATTCGATTCGATTCTTTTCGGTTCTCTTCGATTCGATTCTTTTCGATTCCATTCGATTCTTTTCTATTCGATTCGATTCGATTATTTTCGATTCAATTCGGTTTGATTCGATTATTTTCAACTCAATTCGATCGACTCGGTTCAATTATTTTCGATTCGATTCGATTCGATTATTTTCGATTCGATAAGATTACTTTCGATTCGATTATTTTCGATTCGATTTCATTATTTTCAATTCAATTCATTCGATGTTTTTCGATTCGATTCAATGCGAATCAACTATTTCTATTAGATTCGCTTCAATTATTTCTTTTTTTTTTCTAAATTTTTTATTTATTTATGATAGTCACAGAGAGAGAGAGAGAGGCAGAGATAGGCAGAGGGAGAAGCAAGCTCCAAGCACCGGGAGCCCTATGTGGGATTTGATCCCGGGTCTCCAGGATCGCGCCCTGGGCCAAAGGCAGGCACTAAACCGCTGCCCCTCCCAGGAATCCCCGCTTCAATTATTTTCGATTTGATTTGATTCGGTTATTTTCAATTCGATTCCATTTGATTTTTTCATTTCGGTTCGGTACGATTCGATTCTATTATTTTCGATTCGATTCGTTTCGTATCCATTCGAATCGTTTTGATTCCTTTCGGTTTTCGATTTGAATCGATTCTTTTTTTCGATTCGATTCTTTTCTATTCGGTTTGATTTTTTTGATTTGAATCGACTCGATTCTTTTGATTCAAGTATAAGATTCGATCCGATTCTTTTCGATTCAAATCGATACGATTCTTTCGATTTGATTCGATTCGTTTTGATTCGACTCGATTCTTTTCGATTCAATTCTTTTCGATTCAATGAAATACGGTTCTATTCTTTTCGATTCGATTTGATTTGATTCTTTTTGATTCCATACGATTCGATTTGATTCTTTTCGATTTGATTCGATTCAACTCGATACTTTCAAATCGATCATTTCGATCGATTCGATTCGATTCTTTTCATTTCGATTCGATTCTTTCGATTTGATTCAATTCTTTTCAATTCGATTCGATTCGATTCGATTCTTTTCGTTTCGATTTGATTCTCTTCTATTTTATTTGATTCGATTCATTTCAATTAGATTCGATATGTTCGATTCGATTCTTTTCGATTCAGGTCGATTGGAATCGATTCGATTCTTTCGGTTCTATTCGATTCGATTCGATACGATTCTCTTCGATTCGATTCTTTCGGTCTGTTCGATTCGATTCTTTTCGATTCAGTTCGATTCGATTCTTTTGGACTCGATTCGATTCTTTGCGCTTTGATATGATTCGATTCGTTTCGACTTTTTTCGATTCGTGTCGATTCGAATCTATTCGATTCTTTCTATTCAATTCGATTCGATTGATTCTTTTCGATTCGATTCCATTCGATTCTATTCTTTTCGATTCTTTTCGATTCGATACGATTCGATTCGATTCTTTTTGATTCGATTTTTTCGATTCGATTCTTTTCAATTTGATTCGATTCTTTCAATTTGATTCTTTTCGATTCGATTCGATTCGCCTCTTGTCGTTTCGATTCGATTCTTTTTGATTCGATTCGATTCGATTCTTTTTGTTTCGATTATATTCTCTTCGATTCGATTCTTTTCGATTCGATTCGATTTGATACGATTCGCTTCTTTTCGATTCGATTCTTCTCGAATCGATTCAATTCAATTCGATTCTTTTCGATTCGATTCTTTTCGATTTGATTCGATTCGATCATTTGGATTCCACTTGTTACATTTCGATTCGAATCTTTTCGATTCGATTCGATTCAATTCTTTTGGATTTCATTGGATTGAGTTAGATAATTTTTGATTCGATTCGATTCTTTTACCCTAGCTTCGATGTGATTCTACTCGATTCAATTCATTTCGATTCTTCTTGATTCAATTCTTTTCGATTCTTTTTGATTCGGTTTGATTTTTTCGATTCCATTCGATTCTTTTCGATTCGATTTAATTGTTTTTGAATCCATTTGATTCGATTCGATTATTTTCGATTCGACTCGATTGGATTCGATTCGGTTCGATTATCGATTCGATTCAATTCCAATTATTTTGATTCGACTCGATTTGATTATTTTTTATTCAATTCGATTCAATTATTTTCGATTCGATGCAATTCGATTCGATTCTTCTCATTTCAATTCAATTCGATTCTTTCGAATTCGATTCGATTCGATTCTTTGTGTTTCGATTCGATCCTTTTCGATTTGAGTCAATTCTTTTCAATTCGATTTGATATTCTTCGATTCAATTCTTTTCGATTCGATTCGATTCGATTCTTTTCGATTCGATTCGATTCCATTCGATTCGATTCTTTTCGATTCAATACGATTCGATCGATTCTTTTCGATGCGAATCAATTCGATTCCATTCTTTTTGATTCGATTCGATTCGATTCTTTTAGATTTGATTTGATACGATCTTTTCAATTCGATTTGATTCAATTCGATTCGTTTCGATTCGTTTCGATTCTCTTTGATGTTTTTTGATTCGATCTTTTCAACCGATTTAATTCGATTCGATTCATTTCGATTTGATTCGATTCGAATTTTTCGATTCTATTCTTTTCAATTCGATTCTTTTCGATTCGATTCGATTCGATTTTTTTCTATTCGCTTCTTTTCGATTCGATTCGATTCGCCTCTTTTCGTTTCGATTCTATTCTTTTGGATTCGATTTGATTCTTTTCGTTTCGATTAGATTCTCTTCGATTCGATTCTTTTCGATTCAGTTCTTTTCGATTCGGTTCG
The DNA here is from genome assembly GCF_011100685.1 of Canis lupus familiaris. Classification (NCBI taxonomy): domain Eukaryota; kingdom Metazoa; phylum Chordata; class Mammalia; order Carnivora; family Canidae; genus Canis; species Canis lupus. The sequence continues at coordinate 87,585 of NW_023330497.1, read as the reverse complement.
ATTTGATTCTTCTCCATTCGATTCGATTCGATTCGATAAGATTCTTTTCGTTCGATTCAATTCTATTCGATTCTATTCGATTCGATTCGATTCGATTATTTTCAGTTCGATTCTTTTCGTTTCGATTCGATTCTGCTCGATTCTTTTCGATTTGATTCGATTCGATCATTTGGATTCAATTTGTTACATTTCGATTCGATTCTTTTCTATTCAGTTCGATTCGATTCTTTTTGATTCAGTTCGATTCGATTCTTTTCAATTCGATTCGATTCTTTTCGATTTGATTCAATTCTTTTCAATTCGATTCGATTCTTTTCGTTTCGATTTTTTCAATTCGATTCCTTTCAATTCGATTCGATTGGATTCTTTTCGTTTCAATTAGATTCTTTTCGATTTTATTTGATTCGAATCTTATCAATTCGATTCGGTACTGTTCGATTCGATTCTTTTCGATTCAGTTCGATTCGATTCTTTTTGATTCGATTCGATTCTTTTCGCTTTGATATGATTCGATTCGTTTCGACTTTTTCGATTCGTGTCGATTCGAATCTATTCGATTCTTTTCTATTCAATTCGATTCGATTGATTCTTTTCGATTCGATTCCATTCGATTCTATTCTTTTCAATTCGATTCGATTCTTTTCGATTCGATTCGATTCTTTTTGATTCGATTTTTTCGATTCGATTCTTTTCAATTTGATTCGATTCTTTTCAATTTGATTCTTTTCGATTCGATTCGATTCGCCTCTTGTTTCGATTCGATTCTTTTTGATTCGATTCGATTCGATTCTTTTTGTTTCGATTATATTCTCTTCGATTCGATTCTTTTCGATTCGATTCGATTCTTTTCGATTCGATTCTTCTCGAATCGATTCAATTCAATTCGATTCTTTTCGATTCGATTCTTTTCGATTTGATTCGATTCGATCATTTGGATTCCACTTGTTACATTTCGATTCGAATCTTTTCGATTCGATTCGATTCAATTCTTTTGGATTTCATTGGATTGATTTAGATAATTTTTGATTCGATTCGATTCTTTTACCCTAGCTTCGATGTGATTCTACTCGATTCAATTCATTCGATTCTTCTTGATTCAATTCTTTTCGATTCTTTTTGATACGGTTTGATTCTTTTCGATTCAATTCGATTCTTTTCGATTCGATTTAATTGTTTTTGAATCCATTTGATTCGATTCGATTATTTTCGATTCGACTCGATTGGATTCGATTCGGTTCGATTATCGATTCGATTCAATTCCAATTATTTTTGATTCGACTCGATTTGATTATTTTTATTCAATTCGATTCAAATTTTTTCGATTCGATGCAATTCGATTCGATTCTTCTCATTTCAATTCAATTCGATTCTTTCGAATTCGATTCGATTCGATTCTTTGTGTTTCGATTCGATTCTTTTCGATTTGAGTCAATTCGTTTCAATTCGATTTGATATTCTTCGATTCGATTCTTTTCGATTCGATTCGTTTCGATTCGATTCTTCGATTCGATTCGATTCGATTCTTTTCGATTCAATACGATTCGATCGATTCTTTTCAATGCGAATCAATTCGATTCCATTTTTTTGATTCGATTCGATTCGATTCGATTTTTATTTATTTTTTTTATTTTTACTTATTTATGATAGTCACAGAGAGAAAGAGAGAGAGGGGCAGAGACATAGGCAGTGGGAGAAGCAGGCTCCATGCACCGGGAGCCCGACATGGGATTCGATCCCGGGTCTCCAGGATCGCGCCCTGGGCCAAAGGCAGGCGGTAAACCGCTGCACCACCCAGGGATCCCGATTCGATTCTTTTAGATTTGATTTGATACGATTCTTTTCAATTCGATTTGATTCGATTCGTTTCGATTCTCTTTGATGTTTTTTGATTCGATCTTTTCAACCGATTTAATTCGATTCGATTCATTTCGATTCGAATGTTTCGATTCTATTCTTTTTAATTCGATTCTTTTCGATTCGATTCGATTCGATTTTTTTCTTATTCGCTTCTTTTCGATTCGATTCGATTCGCCTCTTTTCGTTTCGATTCTATTGTTTTGGATTCGATTTGAGTCCTTTCGTTTCGATTAGATTCTCTTCGATTCGATTCTTTTCGATTCAGTTCTTTCGATTCGGTTCGATTTGATTCTTCTCCATTCGATTCGATTCGATTCGATAAGATTCTTTTCGTTCGATTCAATTCTTTCGATTCGATTCGATTCGATTCGATTCGAATTTTCAGTTCGATTCTTTTCGTTCGATTCGATTCTGCTCGATTCTTTTCGATTTGATTCGATTCGATCATTTGGATTCAATTTGTTACATTTCGATTCGATTCTTTTCTATTCAAGGTCGATTCGATTCTTTTTGATTCAGTTCGATTCAATTCTTTTCAACTCAATTCGATTCGGTTCGATTCTTTTCGATCGATATGATTCGATTCGATTCAACTCAACTCGATTCTTTCGATTCGATTTTTCGATTCGATTCCTTTCAATTCGATTCGATTGGATTCTTTTCGTTTCAATTAGATTCTTTTCGATTTTACTTGATTCGAATCTTATCAATTCGATTCGGTACTGTTCGATTCGATTCTATTCAATTCAATTCGATGGAATCGATTCTTTTCGATTCAATTCGATTCGATTCGATACGATTCTTTTCGATTGTATTCGATTCGATTCTTTTTCGGTTCTCTTCGATTCGATTCTTTTCGATTCAATTCGATATCGATTCGATACGATTCTTTTCGATTGTATTCGATTCGATTCTTTTCGGTTCTCTTCGATTTCGATTCTTTTCGATTCAATCGGTTTGATTCGATTATTTTCAACTCAATTCGATCGACTCGGTTCAGTTATTTTCGATTCGATTCGATTCGATTATTTCGATTCGATAAGATTACTTTCGATTCGATTATTTTCGATTCGATTTCATTATTTTCAATTCAATTCATTTCGATGTTTTCGATTCGAGTTCAATGCGAATCAACTATTTTCTATAGATTCGCTTCAATTATTTTCTTTTTTTTTCTAAATTTTTTATTTATTTATGATAGTCACAGAGAGAGAGAGAGAGGCAGAGATAGGCAGAGGGAGAAGCAAGCTCCAAGCACCGGGAGCCCTATGTGGGATTTGATCCCGGGTCTCCAGGATCGCGCCCTGGGCCAAAGGCAGGCACTAAACCGCTGCCCCCTCCCAGGAATCCCCGCCTTCAATTATTTTCGATTTGATTTGATTCGGTTATTTTCAATTCGATTCCATTTGATTATTTTCATTTCGGTTCGGTACGATTCGATTCTATTATTTTCGATTCGATTCGTTTCGTATCCATTCGAATCGTTTTGATTCCTTTCGGTTTTCGATTTGAATCGATTCTTTTCTTTTCGATTCGATTCTTTTCTATTCGGTTTGATTTTTTGATTTGAATCGACTCGATTCTTTTTGATTCAAGTATATAAGATTCGATCCGATTCTTTTCGATTCAAATCGATACGATTCTTTTCGATTTGATTCGATTCGTTTTGATTCGACTCGATTCTTTTCGATTCAATTCTTTTCGATTCAATGAAATACGGTTCTATTCTTTTCGATTCGATTTGATTTGATTCTTTTTGATTCCATACGATTCGATTTGATTCTTTTCGATTTGATTCGATTCAACTCGATACTTTTCAAATCGATTCATTTCGATCGATTCGATTCGATTCTTTTCATTTCGATTCGATTCTTTTCGATTTGATTCAATTCTTTTCAATTCGATTCGATTCGATTCTTTTCGTTTCGATTTGATTCTCTTCTATTTTATTTGATTCGATTCATTTCAATTAGATTCGATACTGTTCGATTCGATTCTTTTCGATTCAGGTCGATTGGAATCGATTCGATTCTTTCGGTTCTATTCGATTCGATTCGATACGATTCTCTTCGATTCGATTCTTTTCGGTCTGTTCGATTCGATTCTTTTCGATTCAGTTCGATTCGATTCTTTTGGACTCGATTCGATTCTTTGCGCTTTGATATGATTCGATTCGTTTCGACTTTTTTCGATTCGTGTCGATTCGAATCTATTCGATTCTTTTCTATTCAATTCGATTCGATTGATTCTTTTCGATTCGATTCCATTCGATTCTATCTTTTCGATTCTTTTCGATTCGATACGATTCGATTCGATTCTTTTTGATTCGATTTTTTCGATTCGATTCTTTTCAATTTGATTCGATTCTTTTCAATTTGATTCTTTTCGATTCGATTCGATTCGCCTCTTGTCGTTTCGATTCGATTCTTTTTGATTCGATTCGATTCGATTCTTTTTGTTTCGATTATATTCTCTTCGATTCGATTCTTTTCGATTCGATTCGATTTGATACGATTCGCTTCTTTTCGATTCGATTCTTCTCGAATCGATTCAATTCAATTCGATTCTTTTCGATTCGATTCTTTTCGATTTGATTCGATTCGATCATTTGGATTCCACTTGTTACATTTCGATTCGAATCTTTTCGATTCGATTCGATTCAATTCTTTTGGATTTCATTGGATTGAGTTAGATAATTTTTGATTCGATCGATTCTTTTACCCTAGCTTCGATGTGATTCTACTCGATTCAATTCATTTCGATTCTTCTTGATTCAATTCTTTTCGATTCTTTTTGATTCGGTTTGATTCTTTTCGATTCCATTCGATTCTTTTCGATTCGATTTAATTGTTTTGAATCCATTTGATTCGATTCGATTATTTTTCGATTCGACTCGATTGGATTCGATTCGGTTCGATTATCGATTCGATTCAATTCCAATTATTTTTGATTCGACTCGATTTGATTATTTTTTATTCAATTCGATTCAATTATTTTCGATTCGATGCAATTCGATTCGATTCTTCTCATTTCAATTCAATTCGATTCTTTCGAATTCGATTCGATTCGATTCTTTGTGTTTCGATTCGATCCTTTTCGATTTGAGTCAATTCTTTTCAATTCGATTTGATAGTTCTTCGATTCAATTCTTTTCGATTCGATTCGATTCGATTCTTTTCGATTCGATTCGATTCCATTCGATTCGATTCTTTTCGATTCAATACGATTCGATCGATTCTTTTTCCGATGCGAATCAATTCGATTCCATTCTTTTGATTCGATTCGATTCGATTCTTTTAGATTTGATTTGATACGATTCTTTTCAATTCGATTTGATTCGATTCGATTCGTTCGATCTCTTTGATGTTTTTTGATTCGATCTTTTCAACCGATTTAATTCGATTCGATTCATTTCGATTTGATTCGATTCGAATTTTTCGATTCTATTCTTTCAATTCGATTCTTTCGATTCGATTCGATTCGATTTTTTTCTATTCGCTTCTTTCGATTCGATTCGATTCGCCTCTTTTCGTTTCGATTCTATTCTTTTGGATTCGATTTGATTCTTTCGTTTCGATTAGATTCTCTTCGATTCGATTCTTTTCGATTCAGTTCTTTTCGATTCGGTTCGATTTTGATTCTTCTCCATTCGAATTCGATTCGATTCTTTTCGATTCGATTCGATAAGATTCTTTTCGTTCGATTCAATTCTATTCGATTCTATTCGATTCGATTCGATTCGATTATTTTCAGTTCGATTCTTTTCGTTTCGAGTCGATTCTGCTCGATTCTTTTCGATTTGATTCGATTCGATCATTTGGATTCAATTTGTTACATTTCGATTCGATTCTTTTCTATTCAGTTCGATTCGATTCTTTTTGATTCAGTTCGATTCGATTCTTTTCAATTCGATTCGATTCTTTTCGATTTGATTCAATTCTTTTCAAATTCGATTCGATTCGATTCTTTTCGTTTCGATTTTTCAATTCGATTCCTTTCAATTCGATTCGATTGGATTCTTTTCGTTTCAATTAGATTCTTTTCGATTTTATTTGATTCGAATCTTATCAATTCGATTCGGTACTGTTCGATTCGATTCTTTTCGATTCAGTTCGATTCGATTCTTTTGATTCGATTCGATTCTTTCGCTTTGATATGATTCGATTCGTTTCGACTTTTTTCGATTCGTGTCGATTCGAATCTATTCGATTCTTTTCTATTCAATTCGATTCGATTGATTCTTTTCGATTCGATTCCATTCGATTCTATTCTTTTCAATTCGATTCGATTCTTTTATCGATTCGATTCGATTCTTTTGATCGATTTTTTCGATTCGATTCGTTTCCAATTTGATTCGATTCTTTTCAATTTGATTCTTTTCGATTCGATTCGATTCGCCTCTTGTCGTTTCGATTCGATTCTTTTTGATTCGATTCGATTCGATTCTTTTTGTTTCGATTATATTCTCTTCGATTCGATTCTTTTCGATTCGATTCGATTCTTTTCGATTCGATTCTTCTCGAATCGATTCAATTCAATTCGATTCTTTTCGATTCGATTCTTTTCGATTTGATTCGATTCGATCATTTGGATTCCACTTGTTACATTTCGATTCGAATCTTTCGATTCGATTCGATTCAATTCTTTTGGATTTCAGTGGATTGATTTAGATAATTTTTGATTCGATCGATTTTTTAACCCTAGCTTCGATGTGATTCTACTCGATTCAATTCATTTCGATTCTTCTTGATTCAATTCTTTCGATTCTTTTTGATTCGGTTTGATTCTTTCGATTCCATTCGATTCTTTTTCGATTCGATTAATTGTTTTTGAATCCATTTGATTCGATTCGATTATTTTCGATTCGACTCGATTGGATTCGATTCGGTTCGATTATCGATTCGATTCAATTCCATTATTTTTGATTCGACTCGATTGATTATTTTTTATTCAATTCGATTCAATTATTTTCGATTCGATGCAATTCGATTCGATTCTTCTCATTTCAATTCAATTCGATTCTTTCGAATTCGATTCGATTCGATTCTTTGTGTTTCGATTCGATCCTTTTCGATTTGAGTCAATTCTTTTCAATTCGATTTGATATTCTTCGATTCCGATTCTTTTCGATTCGATCTTTTCGATTCGATTCTTTCGATTCGATTCTTCGATTCGATTCGATTCGATTCTTTTCGTTCAATACGATTCGATCGATTCTTTTCGAATGCGAATCAATTCGATTCCATTCTTTTTTGATTCGATTCGATTCGATTCTTTAGATTTGATTTGATACGATTCTTTTCAATTCGATTTGATTCAATTCGATTCGTTTCGATTCTCTTGATGTTTTTGATTCGATCTTTTTCAACCGATTTAATTCGATTCAGATTCATTTCGATTTGATTCGATTCGAATTTTTCGATTCTATTCTTTTCAATTCGATTCTTTTCGATTCGATTCGATTCGATTTTTTTCTATTCGCTTCTTTTCGATTCGATCGATTCGCCTCTTTTCGTTTCGATTCTATTCTTTTGGATTCGATTTGATTCTTTTCGTTTCGATTAGATTCTCTTTCGATTCGATTCTTTTCGATTCAGTTCTTTTCGATTCGGTTCGATTTGATTCTTCTCCATTCGATTCGATTCGATTCTTTTCGATTCGATTCGATAAGATTCTTTTCGTTCGATTCAATTCTATTCGATTCTATTCGATTCGATTCGATTCGATTATTTTCAGTTCGATTCTTTTCGTTTCGATTCGATTCTGCTCGATTCTTTTCGATTTGATTCGATTCGATCATTGGATTCAATTGGTTACATTTCGATTCGATTCTTTTCTATTCAGTTCGATTCGATTCTTTTTGATTCAGTTTTCGATTCGATTCTTTTCAATTCGATTCGATTCTTTTCGATTTGATTCAATTCTTTTCAATTCGATTCGATTCTTTTCGTTTCGATTTTTTCGATTCGATTCCTTTCAATTCGATTCGATTGGATTCTTTTCGTTTCAATTAGATTCTTTTCGATTTATTTGATTCGAATCTTATCAATTCGATTCGGTACTGTTCGATTCGATTCTTTCGATTCAGTTCGATTCGATTCTTTTTGATTCGATTCGATTCTTTTCGCTTTGATATGATTCGATTCGTTTCGACTTTTTTCGATTCGTGTCGATTTGAATCTATTCGATTCTTTTCTATTCAATTCGATTCGATTGATTCTTTTCGATTCGATTCCATTCGATTCTATTCTTTTCGATTCGATTCGATTCTTTTCGATTCGATTCGATTCTTTTTGATTCGATTTTTTCGATTCGATTCTTTTCAATTTGATTCGATTCTTTCAATTGATTCTTTCGATTCGATTCGATTCGCCTCTTGTCGTTTCGATTCGATTCTTTTTGATTCGATTCGATTCGATTCTTTTTGTTTCGATTATTTCTCTTCGATTCGATTCTTTTCGATTCGATTCGATTCTTTTCGATTCGATTCTTCTCGAATCGATTCAATTCAATTCGATTCTTTTCGATTCGATTCTTTTCGATTTGATTCGATTCGATCATTTGGATTCCACTTGTTACATTTCGATTCGAATCTTTTCGATTCGATTCGATTCAATTCTTTTGGATTTCATTGGATTGATTTAGATAATTTTTGATTCGATTCGATTTTTTACCCTAGCTTCGATGTGATTCTACTCGATTCAATTCATTTCGATTCTTCTTGATTCAATTCTTTTCGATTCTTTTTGATTCGGTTTGATTCTTTTCGATTCCATTCGATTCTTTTCGATTCGATTTAATTGTTTTTGAATCCATTTGATTCGATTCGATTATTTTCGATTCGACTCGATTGGATTCGATTCGGTTCGATTATCGATTCGATTCAATTCCAATTATTTTTGATTCGACTCGATTTGATTATTTTTTATTCAATTCGATTCAATTATTTTCGATTCGATGCAATTCGATTCGATTCTTCTCATTTCAATTCAATTCGATTCTTTCGAATTCGATTCGATTCGATTCTTTGTGTTTCGATTCGATTCTTTTCGATTTGAGTCAATTCTTTTCATTCGATTTGATATTCTTCGATTCGATTCTTTTCGATTCGATTCTTTTCGATTCGATTCGTTTCGATTCGATTCTTCGATTCGATTCGATTCGATTCTTTTCGATTCAATACGATTCGATCGATTCTTTTCAATGCGAATCAATTCGATTCCATTCTTTTTGATTCGATTCGATTCGATTCGATTATTTTTATTTATTTTTTTTTATTTTTACTTATTTATGATAGTCACAGAGAGAAAGAGAGAGAGGGGCAGAGACATAGGCAGTGGGAGAAGCAGGCTCCATGCACCGGGAGCCCGACATGGGATTCGATCCCGGGTCTCCAGGATCGCGCCCTGGGCCAAAGGCAGGCGGTAAACCGCTGCACCACCCAGGGATCCCGATTCGATTCTTTTAGATTTGATTTGATACGATTCTTTTCAATTCGATTTGATTCGATTCGATTCGTTTTGATTCTCTTTGATGTTCTTTGATTCGATCTTTTCAACCGATTTAATTCGATTCGATTCATTTCGATTCGAATGTTTCGATTCTATTCTTTTTAATTCGATTCTTTTCGATTCGATTCGATTCGATTTTTTTCTTTTCGCTTCTTTTCGATTCGATTCGATTCGCCTCTTTTCGTTTCGATTCTATTGTTTTGGATTCGATTTGATTCCTTTCGTTTCGATTAGATTCTCTTCGATTCGATTCTTTTCGATTCAGTTCTTTTCGATTCGGTTCGATTTGATTCTTCTCCATTCGATTCGATTCGATTCGATAAGATTCTTTTCGTTCGATTCAATTCTGTTCGATTCGATTCGATTCGATTCGATTATTTTCAGTTCGATTCTTTTCGTTTCGATTCGATTCTGCTCGATTCTTTTCGATTTGATTCGATTCGATCATTTGGATTCAATTTGTTACATTTCGATTCGATTCTTTTCTATTCAGGTCGATTCGATTCTTTTTGATTCAGTTCGATTCAATTCTTTTCAACTCAATTCGATTCGGTTCGATTCTTTTCGATTCGATATGATTCGATTCGATTCAACTCAACTCGATTCTTTTCGATTCGATTTTTTTCGATTCGATTCCTTTCATTCGATTCGATTGGATTCTTTCGTTTCAATTAGATTCTTTTCGATTTTACTTGATTCGAATCTTATCAATTCGATTCGGTACTGTTCGATTCGATTCTATTCAATTCAATTCGATTGGAATCGATTCTTTTCGATTCAATTCGTTTCGATTCGATACGATTCTTTTCGATTGTATTCGATTCGATTCTTTTCGGTTCTCTTCGATTCGATTCTTTCGATTCAATTCGATATGATTCGATTCTTTTCGATTCCATTCGTTCTTTTCTATTCGATTCGATTCGATTATTTTCGATTCAATTCGGTTTGATTCGATTATTTTCAACTCAATTCGATCGACTCGGTTCAATTATTTTCGATTCGATCGATTCGATTATTTTCGATTCGATAAGATTACTTTCGATTCGATTATTTTCGATTCGATTTCATTATTTTCAATTCAATTCATTTCGATGTTTTTTCGATTCGATTCAATGCGAATCAACTATTTTCTATTAGATTCGCTTCAATTATTTTCTTTTTTTTTTCTAAATTTTTTATTTATTTATGATAGTCACAGAGAGAGAGAGAGGCAGAGATAGGCAGAGGGAGAAGCAAGCTCCAAGCACCGGGAGCCCTATGTGGGATTTGATCCCGGGTCTCCAGGATCGCGCCCTGGGCCAAAGGCAGGCACTAAACCGCTTGCCCCCTCCCAGGAATCCCCGCTTCATTATTTTCGATTTGATTGATTCGGGTTATTTTCAATTCGATTCCATTGATTATTTTCATTTCGGTTCGGTACGATTCGATTCTATTATTTTTCGATTCGATTTCGTTTCTTATCCATTCGAATCGTTTTGATTCCTTCGGTTTTCGATTTGAATCGATTCTTTCTTTTCGATTCGATTCTTTTCTATTCGGTTTGATTTTTTTTGATTTGAATCGACTCGATTCTTTTGATTCAAGTATATAAGATTCGATCCGATTCTTTTTCGATTCAAATCGATACGATTCTTTTCGATTTGATTCGATTCGTTTTGATTCGACTCGATTCTTTTCGATTCAATTCTTTTCGATTCAATGAAATACGGTTCTATTCTTTTCGATTCGATTTGATTTGATTCTTTTTGATTCCATACGATCGATTGATTCTTTTCGATTTGATTCGATTCAACTCGATACTTTTCAAATTCGATCATTTCGATCGATTCGATTCGATTCTTTTCATTCGATTCGATTCTTTTCGATTCGATTCAATTCTTTTCAATTCGATTCGATTCGATTCTTTTCGTTTCGATTTGATTCTCTTCTATTTTATTTGATTCGATTCATTTCAATTAGATTCGATACTGTTCGATTCGATTCTTTTCGATTCAGGTCGATTGGAATCGATTCGATTCTTTCGGTTCCATTCGATTCGATTCGATACGATTCTCTTCGATTCGATTCTTTTCGGTCTGTTCGATTCGATTCTTTTCGATTCAGTTCGATTCGATTCTTTTTGATTCGATTCGATTCTTTTCGCTTTGATATGATTCGATTCGTTTCGACTTTTTTCGATTCGTGTCGATTCGAATCTATTCGATTCTTTTCTATTCAATTCGATTCGATTGATTCTTTTCGATTCGATTCCATTCGATTCGATTCTTTTCGATTCGATTCTATTCTTTTCGATTCGATTCGATTCTTTTTGATTCGATTTTTTCGATTCGATTCTTTTCAATTCGATTCGATTCTTTTCAATTTGATTCTTTTCGATTCGATTCGCCTCTTGTCGTTTCGATTCGATTCTTTTCGATTCGATTCGATTCGATTCTTTTCGTTTCGATTATATTCTCTTCGATTCGATTCTTTTCGATTCGATTCGATTCGATACGATTCGATTCTTCTCGAATCGATTCAATTCAATTCGATTCTTTTCGATTTGATTCTTTCGATTTGATTCGATTCGATCATTTGGATTCCACTTGTTACATTTCGATTCGAATCTTTTCGATTCGATTCAATTCTTTTGGATTTCATTGGATTGATTTAGATAATTTTTGATTCGATTCGAATCTTTTACCCTAGCTTCGATTTGATTCTACTCGATTCAATTCATTTCGATTCTTCTTGATTCAATTCTTTTCGATTCTTTTTGATTCGGTTTGATTCTTTTCGATTCATTCGATTCTTTTCGATTCGATTTAATTGTTTTTGAATCCATTTGATTCGATTCGATTATTTTCGATTCGACTCGATTTGATTCGATTCGGTTCGTTTATCGATTCGATTCAATTCCAATTATTTTTGATTCGACTCGATTTGATTATTTTTTATTCAATTCGATTCAATTATTTTCGATTCGATGCAATTCGATTCGATTCTTCTCATTTCAATTCAATTCGATTCTTTCGAATTCGATTCGATTCGATTCTTTGTGTTTCGATTCGATTCTTTTCGATTTGAGTCAATTCTTTTCAATTCGATTTGATATTCTTCGATTCGATTCTTTTCGATTCGATTCTTTTCGATTCGATTCGTTTCGATTCGATTCTTCGATTCGATTCGATTCGATTCTTTTCGATTCAATACGATTCGATCGATTCTTTTCAATGCGAATCAATTCGATTCCATTCTTTTTGATTCGATTCGATTCGATTCGATTATTTTTATTTATTTTTTTTATTTTTACTTATTTATGATAGTCACAGAGAGAAAGAGAGAGAGGGGCAGAGACATAGGCAGTGGGAGAAGCAGGCTCCATGCACCGGGAGCCCGACATGGGATTCGATCCCCGGGTCTCCAGGATCGCGCCCTGGGCCAAAGGCAGGCGGTAAAACCGCTGCACCACCCAGGGATCCCGATTCGATTCTTTTAGATTTGATTTGATACGATTCTTTTCAATTCGATTTGATTCGATTCGATTCGTTTTGATTCTCTTTGATGTTCTTTGATTCGATCTTTTCAACCGATTTAATTCGATCGATTCATTTCGATTCGAATGTTTCGATTCTATTCTTTTTAATTCGATTCTTTTCGATTCGATTCGATTCGATTTTTTTCTATTCGCTTCTTTTCGATTCGATTCGATTCGCCTCTTTTCGTTTCGATTCTATTGTTTTGGAATTCGATTTGATTCCTTTCGTTTCGATTAGATTCTCTTCGATTCGATTCTTTTCGATTCAGTTCTTTTCGATTCGGTTCGATTTGATTCTTCTCCATTCGATTCGATTCGATTCGATAAGATTCTTTTCGTTCGATTCCATTCTGTTCGATTCTATTCGATTCGATTCGATTATTTTCAGTTCGATTCTTTTCGTTTCGATTCGATTCTGCTCGATTCTTTTCGATTTGATTCGATTCGATCATTTGGATTCAATTTGTTACATTTCGATTCGATTCTTTTCTATTCAGGTCGATTCGATTCTTTTTGATTCAGTTCGATTCAATTCTTTTCAACTCAATTCGATTCGGTTCGATTCTTTTCGATTCGATATGATTCGATTCGATTCAACTCAACTCGATTCTTTTCGATTCGATTTTTTCGATTCGATTCCTTTCAATTCGATTCGATTGGATTCTTTTCGTTTCAATTAGATTCTTTCGATTTTACTTGATTCGAATCTTATCAATTCGATTCGGTACTGTTCGATTCGATTCTATTCAATTCAATTCGATTGGAATCGATTCTTTTCGATTCAATTCGATTCGATTCGATACGATTCTTTCGATTGTATTCGATTCGATTCTTTTCGGTTCTCTTCGATTCGATTCTTTTCGATTCAATTCGATATGATTCGATTCTTTTCGATTCCATTCGATTCTTTTCTATTCGATTCGATTCGATTATTTTCGATCAATTCGGTTTGATTCGATTATTTTCAACTCAATTCGATCGACTCGGTTCAATTATTTTCGATTCGATTCGATTCGATTATTTTCGATTCGATAAGATTACTTTCGATTCGATTATTTTCGATTCGATTTCATTATTTCAATTCAATTCATTTCGATGTTTTTTCGATTCGATTCAATGCGAATCAACTATTTTCTATTAGATTCGCTTCAATTATTTTCTTTTTTTTTCTAAATTTTTATTTATTTATGATAGTCACAGAGAGAGAGAGAGAGGCAGAGATAGGCAGAGGGAGAAGCAAGCTCCAAGCACCGGGAGCCCTATGTGGGATTTGATCCCGGGTCTCCAGGATCGCGCCCTGGGCCAAAGGCAGGCACTAAAACCGCTGCCCCTCCCAGGAATCCCCGCTTCAATTATTTTCGATTTGATTTGATTCGGTTATTTTCAATTCGATTCCATTTGATTATTTTCATTTCGGTTCGGTACGATTCGATTCTATTATTTTCGATTCGATTCGTTTCGTATCCATTCGAATCGTTTTGATTCCTTTCGGTTTTCGATTTGAATCGATTCTTTTCTTTTCGATTCGATTCTTTTCTATTCGGTTTGATTTTTTTGATTTGAATCGACTCGATTCTTTTTGATTCAAGTATATAAGATTCGATCCGATTCTTTTCGATTCAAATCGATACGATTCTTTTCGATTTTGATTCGATTCGTTTTGATTCGACTCGATTCTTTCGATTCAATTCTTTTCGATTCAATGAAATACGGTTCTATTCTTTTCGATTCGATTTGATTTGATTCTTTTTGATTCCATACGATTCGATTTGATTCTTTTCGATTTGATTCGATTCAACTCGATACTTTTCAAATCGATCATTTCGATCGATTCGATTCGATTCTTTTCATTTCGATTCGATTCTTTTCGATTTGATTCAATTCTTTTCAATTCGATTCGATTCGATTCTTTTCGTTTCGATTTGATTCTCTTCTATTTTATTTGATTCGATTCATTTCAATTAGATTCGATACTGTTCGATTCGATTCTTTTCGATTCAGGTCGATTGGAATCGATTCGATTCTTTCGGTTCTATTCGATTCGATTCGATACGATTCTCTTCGATTCGATTCTTTTCGGTCTGTTCGATTCGATTCTTTTCGATTCAGTTCGATTCGATTCTTTTGGACTCGATTCGATTCTTTGCGCTTTGATATGATTCGATTCGTTTCGACTTTTTTCGATTCGTGTCGATTCGAATCTATTCGATTCTTTTCTATTCAATTCGATTCGATTGATTCTTTTCGATTCGATTCCATTCGATTCTATTCTTTTCGATTCTTTTCGATTCGATACGATTCGATTCGATTCTTTTTGATTCGATTTTTCGATTCGATTCTTTTCAATTTGATTCGATTCTTTTCAATTTGATTCTTTTCGATTCGATTCGATTCGCCTCTTGTCGTTTCGATTCGATTCTTTTTGATTCGATTCGATTCGATTCTTTTTGTTTCGATTATATTCTCTTCGATTCGATTCTTTTCGATTCGATTCGATTTGATACGATTCGCTTCTTTTCGATTCGATTCTTCTCGAATCGATTCAATTCAATTCGATTCTTTTCGATTCGATTCTTTTCGATTTGATTCGATTCGATCATTTGGATTCCACTTGTTACATTTCGATTCGAATCTTTTCGATTCGATTCGATTCATTCTTTTGGATTTCATTGGATTGAGTTAGATAATTTTTGATTCGATTCGATTCTTTTACCCTAGCTTCGATGTGATTCTACTCGATTCAATTCATTTCGATTCTTCTTGATTCAATTCTTTTCGATTCTTTTGATTCGGTTTGATTCTTTTCGATTCCATTCGATTCTTTTCGATTCGATTTAATTGTTTTTGAATCCATTTGATTCGATTCGATTATTTTCGATTCGACTCGATTGGATTCGATTCGGTTCGATTATCGATTCGATTCAATTCCAATTATTTTTGATTCGACTCGATTTGATTATTTTTTATTCAATTCGATTCAATTATTTTCGATTCGATGCAATTCGATTCGATTCTTCTCATTTCAATTCAATTCGATTCTTTCGAATTCGATTCGATTCGATTCTTTGTGTTTCGATTCGATCCTTTTCGATTTGAGTCAATTCTTTTCAATTCGATTTGATATTCTTCGATTCAATTCTTTTCGATTCGATTCGATTCGATTCTTTTCGATTCGATTCGATTCCATTCGATTCGATTCTTTTCGATTCAATACGATTCGATCGATTCTTTTCGATGCGAATCAATTCGATTCCATTCTTTTTGATTCGATTCGATTCGATTCTTTTAGATTTGATTTGATACGATTCTTTTCAATTCGATTTGATTCAATTCGATTCGTTTCGATTCGTTTCGATTCTCTTTGATGTTTTTGATTCGATCTTTTCAAACCGATTTAATTCGATTCGATTCATTTCGATTTGATTCGATTCGAATTTTTCGATTCTATTCTTTTCAATTCGATTCTTTTCGATTCGATTCGATTCGATTTTTTTCTATTCGCTTCTTTTCGATTCGATTCGATTCGCCTCTTTTCGTTTCGATTCTATTCTTTTGGATTCGATTTGATTCTTTTCGTTTCGATTAGATTCTCTTCGATTCGATTCTTTTCGATTCAGTTCTTTTCGATTCGGTTCGATTTGATTCTTCTCCATTCGATTCGATTCGATTCTTTTCGATTCGATTCGATAAGATTCTTTTCGTTCGATTCAATTCTATTCGATTCTATTCGATTCGATTCGATTCGATTATTTTCAGTTCGATTCTTTTCGTTTCGATTCGATTCTGCTCGATTCTTTTCGATTTGATTCGATTCGATCATTTGGATTCAATTTGTTACATTTCGATTCGATTCTTTTCTATTCAGTTCGATTCGATTCTTTTTGATTCAGTTCGATTCGATTCTTTTCAATTCGATTCGATTCTTTTCGATTTGATTCAATTCTTTTCAATTCGATTCGATTCGATTCTTTTCGTTTCGATTTTTTCAATTCGATTCCTTTCAATTCGATTCGATTGGATTCTTTTCGTTTCAATTAGATTCTTTTCGATTTATTTGATTCGAATCTTATCAATTCGATTCGGTACTGTTCGATTCGATTCTTTTCGATTCAGTTCGATTCGATTCTTTTTGATTCGATTCGATTCTTTTCGCTTTGATATGATTCGATTCGTTTCGACTTTTTTCGATTCGTGTCGATTCGAATCTATTCGATTCTTTTCTATTCAATTCGATTCGATTGATTCTTTTCGATTCGATTCCATTCGATTCTATTCTTTTCAATTCGATTCGATTCTTTTCGATTCGATTCGATTCTTTTTGATTCGATTTTTTCGATTCGATTCTTTTCAATTTGATTCGATTCTTTCAATTTGATTCTTTTCGATTCGATTCGATTCGCCTCTTGTCGTTTCGATTCGATTCTTTTTGATTCGATTCGATTCGATTCTTTTTGTTTCGATTATATTCTCTTCGATTCGATTCTTTTCGATTCGATTCGATTCTTTTCGATTCGATTCTTCTCGAATCGATTCAATTCAATTCGATTCTTTTCGATTCGATTCTTTTCGATTTGATTCGATTCGATCATTTGGATTCCACTTGTTACATTTCGATTCGAATCTTTTCGATTCGATTCGATTCAATTCTTTTGGATTTCATTGGATTGATTTAGATAATTTTTGATTCGATTCGATTCTTTTACCCCTAGCTTCGATGTGATTCTACTCGATTCAATTCATTTCGATTCTTCTTGATTCAATTCTTTTCGATTCTTTTTGATTCGGTTTGATTCTTTTCGATTCCATTCGATTCTTTTCGATTCGATTTAATTGTTTTTGAATCCATTTGATTCGATTCGATTATTTTCGATTCGACTCGATTGGATTCGATTCGGTTCGATTATCGATTCGATTCAATTCCAATTATTTTTGATTCGACTCGATTTGATTATTTTTTATTCAATTCGATTCAATTATTTTCGATTCGATGCAATTCGATTCGATTCTTCTCATTTCAATTCAATTCGATTCTTTCGAATTCGATTCGATTCGATTCTTTGTGTTTCGATTCGATTCTTTTCGATTTGAGTCAATTCTTTTCAATTCGATTTGATATTCTTCGATTCGATTCTTTTCGATTCGATTCTTTTCGATTCGATTCGTTTCGATTTCGATTCTTCGATTCGATTCGATTCGATTCTTTTCGATTCAATACGATTCGATCGATTCTTTTCAATGCGAATCAATTCGATTCCATTCTTTTTGATTCGATTCGATTCGATTCGATTATTTTTATTTATTTTTTTTATTTTTATTTATTTATGATAGTCACAGAGAGAAAGAGAGAGAGGGGCAGAGACATAGGCAGTGGGAGAAGCAGGCTCCATGCACCGGGAGCCCGACATGGGATTCGATCCCGGGTCTCCAGGATCGCGCCCTGGGCCAAAGGCAGGCGGTAAACCGCTGCACCACCCAGGGATCCCGATTCGATTCTTTTAGATTTGATTTGATACGATTCTTTTCAATTCGATTTGATTCGATTCGATTCGTTTCGATTCTCTTTGATGTTTTTTGATTCGATCTTTTCAACCGATTTAATTCGATTCGATTCATTTCGATTCGAATGTTTCGATTCTATTCTTTTAATTCGATTCTTTTCGATTCGATTCGATTCGATTTTTTTCTTTCGCTTCTTTTCGATTCGATTCGATTCGCCTCTTTTCGTTTCGATTCTATTGTTTTGGATTCGATTTGATTCCTTTCGTTTCGATTAGATTCTCTTCGATTCGATTCTTTTCGATTCAGTTCTTTTCGATTCGGTTCGATTTGATTCTTCTCCATTCGATTCGATTCGATTCGATAAGATTCTTTTCGTTCGATTCAATTCTGTTCGATTCTATTCGATTCGATTCGATTCGATTATTTTCAGTTCGATTCTTTTCGTTTCGATTCGATTCTGCTCGATTCTTTTCGATTTGATTCGATTCGATCATTTGGATTCAATTTGTTACATTTCGATTCGATTCTTTTCTATTCAGGTCGATTCGATTCTTTTTGATTCAGTTCGATTCAATTCTTTTCAACTCAATTCGATTCGGTTCGATTCTTTTCGATTCGATATGATTCGATTCGATTCAACTCAACTCGATTCTTTTCGATTCGATTTTTTCGATTCGATTCCTTTCAATTCGATTCGATTGGATTCTTTTCGTTTCAATTAGATTCTTTTCGATTTTACTTGATTCGAATCTTATCAATTCGATTCGGTACTGTTCGATTCGATTCTATTCAATTCAATTCGATTGGAATCGATTCTTTTCGATTCAATTCGATTCGATTCGATACGATTCTTTTCGATTGTATTCGATTCGATTCTTTTCGGTTCTCTTCGATTCGATTCTTTTCGATTCAATTCGATATGATTCGATTCTTTTCGATTCCATTCGATTCTTTTCTATTCGATTCGATTCGATTATTTTCGATTCAATTCGGTTGATTCGATTATTTTCAACTCAATTCGATCGACTCGGTTCAATTATTTTCGATTCGATTCGATTCGATTATTTTCGATTCGATAAGATTACTTTCGATTCGATTATTTTCGATTCGATTTCATTATTTTCAATTCAATTCATTTCGATGTTTTTCGATTCGATTCAATGCGAATCAACTATTTTCTATTAGATTCGCTTCAATTATTTTCTTTTTTTTTCTAAATTTTTTATTTATTTATGATAGTCACAGAGAGAGAGAGAGAGGCAGAGATAGGCAGAGGGAGAAGCAAGCTCCAAGCACCGGGAGCCCTATGTGGGATTTGATCCCGGGTCTCCAGGATCGCGCCCTGGGCCAAAGGCAGGCACTAAACCGCTGCCCCTCCCAGGAATCCCCGCTTCAATTATTTTCGATTTGATTTGATTCGGTTATTTTCAATTCGATTCCATTTGATTATTTTCATTTCGGTTCGGTACGATTCGATTCTATTATTTTCGATTCGATTCGTTTCGTATCCATTCGAATCGTTTTGATTCCTTTCGGTTTTCGATTTGAATCGATTCTTTTCTTTTCGATTCGATTCTTTTCTATTCGGTTTGATTTTTTTGATTTGAATCGACTCGATTCTTTTTGATTCAAGTATATAAGATTCGATCCGATTCTTTTCGATTCAAATCGATACGATTCTTTTCGATTTGATTCGATTCGTTTTGATTCGACTCGATTCTTTTCGATTCAATTCTTTTCGATTCAATGAAATACGGTTCTATTCTTTTCGATTCGATTTGATTTGATTCTTTTTGATTCCATACGATTCGATTTGATTCTTTTCGATTTGATTCGATTCAACTCGATACTTTTCAAATCGATCATTTCGATCGATTCGATTCGATTCTTTTCATTTCGATTCGATTCTTTTCGATTTGATTCAATTCTTTTCAATTCGATTCGATTCGATTCTTTTCGTTTCGATTTGATTCTCTTCTATTTTATTTGATTCGATTCATTTCAATTAGATTCGATACTGTTCGATTCGATTCTTTTCGATTCAGGTCGATTGGAATCGATTCGATTCTTTCGGTTCTATTCGATTCGATTCGATACGATTCTCTTCGATTCGATTCTTTTCGGTCTGTTCGATTCGATTCTTTTCGATTCAGTTCGATTCGATTCTTTTGGACTCGATTCGATTCTTTGCGCTTTGATATGATTCGATTCGTTTCGACTTTTTTCGATTCGTGTCGATTCGAATCTATTCGATTCTTTTCTATTCAATTCGATTCGATTGATTCTTTTCGATTCGATTCCATTCGATTCTATTCTTTTCGATTCTTTTCGATTCGATACGATTCGATTCGATTCTTTTTGATTCGATTTTTTCGATTCGATTCTTTTCAATTTGATTCGATTCTTTTCAATTTGATTCTTTTCGATTCGATTCGATTCGCCTCTTGTCGTTTCGATTCGATTCTTTTTGATTCGATTCGATTCGATTCTTTTTGTTTCGATTATATTCTCTTCGATTCGATTCTTTTCGATTCGATTCGCTTCTTTTCGATTCGATTCTTCTCGAATCGATTCAATTCAATTCGATTCTTTTCGATTCGATTCTTTTCGATTTGATTCGATTCGATCATTTGGATTCCACTTGTTACATTTCGATTCGAATCTTTTCGATTCGATTCGATTCAATTCTTTTGGATTTCATTGGATTGAGTTAGATAATTTTTGATTCGATTCGATTCTTTTACCCTAGCTTCGATGTGATTCTACTCGATTCAATTCATTTCGATTCTTCTTGATTCAATTCTTTTCGATTCTTTTTGATTCGGTTTGATTCTTTTCGATTCCATTCGATTCTTTTCGATTCGATTTAATTGTTTTTGAATCCATTTGATTCGATTCGATTATTTTCGATTCGACTCGATTGGATTCGATTCGGTTCGATTATCGATTCGATTCAATTCCAATTATTTTTGATTCGACTCGATTTGATTATTTTTTATTCAATTCGATTCAATTATTTTCGATTCGATGCAATTCGATTCGATTCTTCTCATTTCAATTCAATTCGATTCTTTCGAATTCGATTCGATTCGATTCTTTGTGTTTCGATTCGATTCTTTTCGATTTGAGTCAATTCTTTTCAATTCGATTTGATATTCTTCGATTCGATTCTTTTCGATTCGATTCTTTTCGATTCGATTCGTTTCGATTCGATTCTTCGATTCGATTCGATTCGATTCTTTTCGATTCAATACGATTCGATCGATTCTTTTCAATGCGAATCAATTCGATTCCATTCTTTTTGATTCGATTCGATTCGATTCGATTATTTTATTTATTTTTTTTTATTTTTATTTATTTATGATAGTCACAGAGAGAAAGAGAGAGAGGGGCAGAGACATAGGCAGTGGGAGAAGCAGGCTCCATGCACCGGGAGCCCGACATGGGATTCGATCCCGGGTCTCCAGGATCGCGCCCTGGGCCAAAGGCAGGCGGTAAACCGCTGCACCACCCAGGGATCCCGATTCGATTCTTTTAGATTTGATTTGATACGATTCTTTTCAATTCGATTTGATTCGATTCGATTCGTTTCGATTCTCTTTGATGTTTTTTGATTCGATCTTTTCAACCGATTTAATTCGATTCGATTCATTTCGATTCGAATGTTTCGATTCTATTCTTTTTAATTCGATTCTTTTCGATTCGATTCGATTCGATTTTTTTCTTTTCGCTTCTTTTCGATTCGATTCGATTCGCCTCTTTTCGTTTCGATTCTATTGTTTTGGATTCGATTTGATTCCTTTCGTTTCGATTAGATTCTCTTCGATTCGATTCTTTTCGATTCAGTTCTTTTCGATTCGGTTCGATTTGATTCTTCTCCATTCGATTCGATTCGATTCGATAAGATTCTTTTCGTTCGATTCAATTCTGTTCGATTCGATTCGATTCGATTCGATTATTTTCAGTTCGATTCTTTTCGTTTCGATTCGATTCTGCTCGATTCTTTTCGATTTGATTCGATTCGATCATTTGGATTCAATTTGTTACATTTCGATTCGATTCTTTTCTATTCAGGTCGATTCGATTCTTTTTGATTCAGTTCGATTCAATTCTTTTCAACTCAATTCGATTCGGTTCGATTCTTTTCGATTCGATATGATTCGATTCGATTCAACTCAACTCGATTCTTTTCGATTCGATTTTTTCGATTCGATTCCTTTCAATTCGATTCGATTGGATTCTTTTCGTTTCAATTAGATTCTTTTCGATTTTACTTGATTCGAATCTTATCAATTCGATTCGGTACTGTTCGATTCGATTCTATTCAATTCAATTCGATTGGAATCGATTCTTTTCGATTCAATTCGATTCGATTCGATACGATTCTTTTCGATTGTATTCGATTCGATTCTTTTTCGGTTCTCTTCGATTCGATTCTTTTCGATTCAATTCGATATGATTCGATTCTTTTCGATTCCATTCGATTCTTTTCTATTCGATTCGATTCGATTATTTTCGATTCAATTCGGTTTGATTCGATTATTTTCAACTCAATTCGATCGACTCGGTTCAATTATTTTCGATTCGATTCGATTCGATTATTTTCGATTCGATAAGATTACTTTCGATTCGATTATTTTCGATTCGATTTCATTATTTTCAATTCAATTCATTTCGATGTTTTTCGATTCGATTCAATGCGAATCAACTATTTTCTATTAGATTCGCTTCAATTATTTTCTTTTTTTTTCTAAATTTTTTATTTATTTATGATAGTCACAGAGAGAGAGAGAGAGGCAGAGATAGGCAGAGGGAGAAGCAAGCTCCAAGCACCGGGAGCCCTATGTGGGATTTGATCCCGGGTCTCCAGGATCGCGCCCTGGGCCAAAGGCAGGCACTAAACCGCTGCCCCTCCCAGGAATCCCCGCTTCAATTATTTTCGATTTGATTTGATTCGGTTATTTTCAATTCGATTCCATTTGATTATTTTCATTTCGGTTCGGTACGATTCGATTCTATTATTTTCGATTCGATTCGTTTCGTATCCATTCGAATCGTTTTGATTCCTTTCGGTTTTCGATTTGAATCGATTCTTTTCTTTTCGATTCGATTCTTTTCTATTCGGTTTGATTTTTTTGATTTGAATCGACTCGATTCTTTTTGATTCAAGTATATAAGATTCGATCCGATTCTTTTCGATTCAAATCGATACGATTCTTTTCGATTTGATTCGATTCGTTTTGATTCGACTCGATTCTTTTCGATTCAATTCTTTTCGATTCAATGAAATACGGTTCTATTCTTTTCGATTCGATTTGATTTGATTCTTTTTGATTCCATACGATTCGATTTGATTCTTTTCGATTTGATTCGATTCAACTCGATACTTTTCAAATCGATCATTTCGATCGATTCGATTCGATTCTTTTCATTTCGATTCGATTCTTTTCGATTTGATTCAATTCTTTTCAATTCGATTCGATTCGATTCTTTTCGTTTCGATTTGATTCTCTTCTATTTTATTTGATTCGATTCATTTCAATTAGATTCGATACTGTTCGATTCGATTCTTTTCGATTCAGGTCGATTGGAATCGATTCGATTCTTTCGGTTCTATTCGATTCGATTCGATACGATTCTCTTCGATTCGATTCTTTTCGGTCTGTTCGATTCGATTCTTTTCGATTCAGTTCGATTCGATTCTTTTGGACTCGATTCGATTCTTTGCGCTTTGATATGATTCGATTCGTTTCGACTTTTTTCGATTCGTGTCGATTCGAATCTATTCGATTCTTTTCTATTCAATTCGATTCGATTGATTCTTTTCGATTCGATTCCATTCGATTCTATTCTTTTCGATTCTTTTCGATTCGATACGATTCGATTCGATTCTTTTTGATTCGATTTTTTCGATTCGATTCTTTTCAATTTGATTCGATTCTTTTCAATTTGATTCTTTTCGATTCGATTCGATTCGCCTCTTGTCGTTTCGATTCGATTCTTTTTGATTCGATTCGATTCGATTCTTTTTGTTTCGATTATATTCTCTTCGATTCGATTCTTTTCGATTCGATTCGCTTCTTTTCGATTCGATTCTTCTCGAATCGATTCAATTCAATTCGATTCTTTTCGATTCGATTCTTTTCGATTTGATTCGATTCGATCATTTGGATTCCACTTGTTACATTTCGATTCGAATCTTTTCGATTCGATTCGATTCAATTCTTTTGGATTTCATTGGATTGATTTAGATAATTTTTGATTCGATTCGATTCTTTTACCCTAGCTTCGATGTGATTCTACTCGATTCAATTCATTTCGATTCTTCTTGATTCAATTCTTTTCGATTCTTTTTGATTCGGTTTGATTCTTTTCGATTCCATTCGATTCTTTTCGATTCGATTTAATTGTTTTTGAATCCATTTGATTCGATTCGATTATTTTCGATTCGACTCGATTGGATTCGATTCGGTTCGATTATCGATTCGATTCAATTCCAATTATTTTTGATTCGACTCGATTTGATTATTTTTTATTCAATTCGATTCAATTATTTTCGATTCGATGCAATTCGATTCGATTCTTCTCATTTCAATTCAATTCGATTCTTTCGAATTCGATTCGATTCGATTCTTTGTGTTTCGATTCGATTCTTTTCGATTTGAGTCAATTCTTTTCAATTCGATTTGATATTCTTCGATTCGATTCTTTTCGATTCGATTCTTTCTATTCGATTCGTTTCGTTCGATTCTTCGATTCGATTCGATTCGATTCTTTTCGATTCAATACGATTCGATCGATTCTTTTCAATGCGAATCAATTCGATTCCATTCTTTTTGATTCGATTCGATTCGAATTTTTTTATTTATTTTTTTTTATTTTTACTTATTTATGATAGTCACAGAGAGAAAGAGAGAGAGGGGCAGAGACATAGGCAGTGGGAGAAGCAGGCTCCATGCACCGGGAGCCCGACATGGGATTCGATCCCGGGTCTCCAGGATCGCGCCCTGGGCCAAAGGCAGGCGGTAAACCGCTGCACCACCCAGGGATCCCGATTCGATTCTTTTAGATTTGATTTGATACGATTCTTTTCAATTCGATTTGATTCGATTCGATTCGTTTCGATTCTCTTTGATGTTTTTGATTCGATCTTTTCAACCGATTTAATTCGATTCGATTCATTTCGATTCGAATGTTTCGATTCTATTCTTTTTAATTCGATTCTTTTCGATTCGATTCGATTCGATTTTTTTCTTTTCGCTTCTTTTCGATTCGATTCGATTCGCCTCTTTTCGTTTCGATTCTATTGTTTTGGATTCGATTTGATTCCTTTCGTTTCGATTAGATTCTCTTCGATTCGATTCTTTTCGATTCAGTTCTTTTCGATTCGGTTCGATTTGATTCTTCTCCATTCGATTCGATTCGATTCGATAAGATTCTTTTCGTTCGATTCAATTCTGTTCGATTCGATTCGATTCGATTCGATTCGATTATTTTCAGTTCGATTCTTTTCGTTTCGATTCGATTCTGCTCGATTCTTTTCGATTTGATTCGATTCGATCATTTGGATTCAATTTGTTACATTTCGATTCGATTCTTTTCTATTCAGGTCGATTCGATTCTTTTTGATTCAGTTCGATTCAATTCTTTTCAACTCAATTCGATTCGGTTCGATTCTTTTCGATTCGATATGATTCGATTCGATTCAACTCAACTCGATTCTTTTCGATTCGATTTTTTCGATTCGATTCCTTTCAATTCGATTCGATTGGATTCTTTTCGTTTCAATTAGATTCTTTTCGATTTTACTTGATTCGAATCTTATCAATTCGATTCGGTACTGTTCGATTCGATTCTATTCAATTCAATTCGATTGGAATCGATTCTTTTCGATTCAATTCGATTCGATTCGATACGATTCTTTTCGATTGTATTCGATTCGATTCTTTTCGGTTCTCTTCGATTCGATTCTTTTCGATTCAATTCGATATGATTCGATTCTTTTCGATTCCATTCGATTCTTTTCTATTCGATTCGATTCGATTATTTTCGATTCAATTCGGTTTGATTCGATTATTTTCAACTCAATTCGATCGACTCGGTTCAATTATTTTCGATTCGATTCGATTCGATTATTTTCGATTCGATAAGATTACTTTCGATTCGATTATTTTCGATTCGATTTCATTATTTTCAATTCAATTCATTTCGATGTTTTTCGATTCGATTCAATGCGAATCAACTATTTTCTATTAGATTCGCTTCAATTATTTTCTTTTTTTTTCTAAATTTTTTATTTATTTATGATAGTCACAGAGAGAGAGAGAGAGGCAGAGATAGGCAGAGGGAGAAGCAAGCTCCAAGCACCGGGAGCCCTATGTGGGATTTGATCCCGGGTCTCCAGGATCGCGCCCTGGGCCAAAGGCAGGCACTAAACCGCTGCCCCTCCCAGGAATCCCCGCTTCAATTATTTCGATTTGATTTGATTCGGTTATTTTCAATTCGATTCCATTTGATTATTTTCATTTCGGTTCGGTACGATTCGATTCTATTATTTTCGATTCGATTCGTTTCGTATCCATTCGAATCGTTTTGATTCCTTTCGGTTTTCGATTTGAATCGATTCTTTTCTTTTCGATTCGATTCTTTCTATTCGGTTTGATTTTTTTGATTTGAATCGACTCGATTCTTTTTGATTCAAGTATATAAGATTCGATCCGATTCTTTTCGATTCAAATCGATACGATTCTTTTCGATTTGATTCGATTCGTTTTGATTCGACTCGATTCTTTTCGATTCAATTCTTTTCGATTCAATGAAATACGGTTCTATTCTTTTCGATTCGATTTGATTTGATTCTTTTTGATTCCATACGATTCGATTTGATTCTTTTCGATTTGATTCGATTCAACTCGATACTTTTCAAATCGATCATTTCGATCGATTCGATTCGATTCTTTTCATTTCGATTCGATTCTTTTCGATTTGATTCAATTCTTTTCAATTCGATTCGATTCGATTCTTTTCGTTTCGATTTGATTCTCTATTTTATTTGATTCGATTCATTTCAATTAGATTCGATACTGTTCGATTCGATTCTTTTCGATTCAGGTCGATTGGAATCGATTCGATTCTTTCGGTTCTATTCGATTCGATTCGATACGATTCTCTTCGATTCGATTCTTTTCGGTCTGTTCGATTCGATTCTTTTCGATTCAGTTCGATTCGATTCTTTTGGACTCGATTCGATTCTTTGCGCTTTGATATGATTCGATTCGTTTCGACTTTTTTCGATTCGTGTCGATTCGAATCTATTCGATTCTTTTCTATTCAATTCGATTCGATTGATTCTTTTCGATTCGATTCCATTCGATTCTATTCTTTTCGATTCTTTTCGATTCGATACGATTCGATTCGATTCTTTTTGATTCGATTTTTTCGATTCGATTCTTTTCAATTTGATTCGATTCTTTTCAATTTGATTCTTTTCGATTCGATTCGATTCGCCTCTTGTCGTTTCGATTCGATTCTTTTTGATTCGATTCGATTCGATTCTTTTTGTTTCGATTATATTCTCTTCGATTCGATTCTTTTCGATTCGATTCGATTTGATACGATTCGCTTCTTTTCGATTCGATTCTTCTCGAATCGATTCAATTCAATTCGATTCTTTTCGATTCGATTCTTTTCGATTTGATTCGATTCGATCATTTGGATTCCACTTGTTACATTTCGATTCGAATCTTTTCGATTCGATTCGATTCAATTCTTTTGGATTTCATTGGATTGAGTTAGATAATTTTTGATTCGATTCGATTCTTTTACCCTAGCTTCGATGTGATTCTACTCGATTCAATTCATTTCGATTCTTCTTGATTCAATTCTTTTCGATTCTTTTTGATTCGGTTTGATTCTTTTCGATTCCATTCGATTCTTTTCGATTCGATTTAATTGTTTTTGAATCCATTTGATTCGATTCGATTATTTTCGATTCGACTCGATTGGATTCGATTCGGTTCGATTATCGATTCGATTCAATTCCAATTATTTTTGATTCGACTCGATTTGATTATTTTTTATTCAATTCGATTCAATTATTTTCGATTCGATGCAATTCGATTCGATTCTTCTCATTTCAATTCAATTCGATTCTTTCGAATTCGATTCGATTCGATTCTTTGTGTTTCGATTCGATCCTTTTCGATTTGAGTCAATTCTTTTCAATTCGATTTGATATTCTTCGATTCAATTCTTTTCGATTCGATTCGATTCGATTCTTTTCGATTCGATTCGATTCCATTCGATTCGATTCTTTTCGATTCAATACGATTCGATCGATTCTTTTCGATGCGAATCAATTCGATTCCATTCTTTTTGATTCGATTCGATTCGATTCTTTTAGATTTGATTTGATACGATTCTTTTCAATTCGATTTGATTCAATTCGATTCGTTTCGATTCGTTTCGATTCTCTTTGATGTTTTTTGATTCGATCTTTTCAACCGATTTAATTCGATTCGATTCATTTCGATTTGATTCGATTCGAATTTTTCGATTCTATTCTTTTCAATTCGATTCTTTTCGATTCGATTCGATTCGATTTTTTTCTATTCGCTTCTTTTCGATTCGATTCGATTCGCCTCTTTTCGTTTCGATTCTATTCTTTTGGATTCGATTTGATTCTTTTCGTTTCGATTAGATTCTCTTCGATTCGATTCTTTTCGATTCAGTTCTTTTCGATTCGGTTCGATTTGATTCTTCTCCATTCGATTCGATTCGATTCTTTTCGATTCGATTCGATAAGATTCTTTTCGTTCGATTCAATTCTATTCGATTCTATTCGATTCGATTCGATTCGATTATTTTCAGTTCGATTCTTTTCGTTTCGATTCGATTCTGCTCGATTCTTTTCGATTTGATTCGATTCGATCATTTGGATTCAATTTGTTACATTTCGATTCGATTCTTTTCTATTCAGTTCGATTCGATTCTTTTGATTCAGTTCGATTCGATTCTTTTCAATTCGATTCGATTCTTTTCGATTTGATTCAATTCTTTTCAATTCGATTCGATTCGATTCTTTTCGTTTCGATTTTTTCAATTCGATTCCTTTCAATTCGATTCGATTGGATTCTTTTCGTTTCAATTAGATTCTTTTCGATTTTATTTGATTCGAATCTTATCAATTCGATTCGGTACTGTTCGATTCGATTCTTTTCGATTCAGTTCGATTCGATTCTTTTTGATTCGATTCGATTCTTTTCGCTTTGATATGATTCGATTCGTTTCGACTTTTTTCGATTCGTGTCGATTCGAATCTATTCGATTCTTTTCTATTCAATTCGATTCGATTGATTCTTTTCGATTCGATTCCATTCGATTCTATTCTTTTCAATTCGATTCGATTCTTTTCGATTCGATTCGATTCTTTTTGATTCGATTTTTTCGATTCGATTCTTTTCAATTTGATTCGATTCTTTTCAATTTGATTCTTTTCGATTCGATTCGATTCGCCTCTTGTCGTTTCGATTCGATTCTTTTTGATTCGATTCGATTCGATTCTTTTTGTTTCGATTATATTCTCTTCGATTCGATTCTTTTCGATTCGATTCGCTTCTTTTCGATTCGATTCTTCTCGAATCGATTCAATTCAATTCGATTCTTTTCGATTCGATTCTTTTCGATTTGATTCGATTCGATCATTTGGATTCCACTTGTTACATTTCGATTCGAATCTTTTCGATTCGATTCGATTCAATTCTTTTGGATTTCATTGGATTGATTTAGATAATTTTTGATTCGATTCGATTCTTTTACCCTAGCTTCGATGTGATTCTACTCGATTCAATTCATTTCGATTCTTCTTGATTCAATTCTTTTCGATTCTTTTTGATTCGGTTTGATTCTTTTCGATTCAATTCGATTCTTTTCGATTCGATTTAATTGTTTTTGAATCCATTTGATTCGATTCGATTATTTTCGATTCGACTCGATTGGATTCGATTCGGTTCGATTATCGATTCGATTCAATTCCAATTATTTTTGATTCGACTCGATTTGATTATTTTTTATTCAATTCGATTCAATTATTTTCGATTCGATGCAATTCGATTCGATTCTTCTCATTTCAATTCAATTCGATTCTTTCGAATTCGATTCGATTCGATTCTTTGTGTTTCGATTCGATTCTTTTCGATTTGAGTCAATTCTTTTCAATTCGATTTGATATTCTTCGATTCGATTCTTTTCGATTTGATTCTTTTCTATTCGATTCGTTTCGTTTCGATTCTTCGATTCGATTCGATTCGATTCTTTTCGATTCAATACGATTCGATCGATTCTTTTCAATGCGAATCAATTCGATTCCATTCTTTTTGATTCGATTCGATTCGATTCGATTATTTTTATTTATTTTTTTTATTTTTATTTATTTATGATAGTCACAGAGAGAAAGAGAGAGAGGGGCAGAGACATAGGCAGTGGGAGAAGCAGGCTCCATGCACCGGGAGCCCGACATGGGATTCGATCCCGGGTCTCCAGGATCGCGCCCTGGGCCAAAGGCAGGCGGTAAACCGCTGCACCACCCAGGGATCCCGATTCGATTCTTTTAGATTTGATTTGATACGATTCTTTTCAATTCGATTTGATTCGATTCGATTCGTTTCGATTCTCTTTGATGTTTTTTGATTCGATCTTTTCAAACCGATTTAATTCGATTCGATTCATTTCGATTCGAATGTTTCGATTCTATTCTTTTTAATTCGATTCTTTTCGATTCGATTCGATTCGATTTTTTTCTTTTCGCTTCTTTTCGATTCGATTCGATTCGCCTCTTTTCGTTTCGATTCTATTGTTTTGGATTCGATTTGATTCCTTTCGTTTCGATTAGATTCTCTTCGATTCGATTCTTTTCGATTCAGTTCTTTTCGATTCGGTTCGATTTGATTCTTCTCCATTCGATTCGATTCGATTCGATAAGATTCTTTTCGTTCGATTCAATTCTGTTCGATTCGATTCGATTCGATTCGATTCGATTATTTTCAGTTCGATTCTTTTCGTTTCGATTCGATTCTGCTCGATTCTTTTCGATTTGATTCGATTCGATCATTTGGATTCAATTTGTTACATTTCGATTCGATTCTTTTCTATTCAGGTCGATTCGATTCTTTTTGATTCAGTTCGATTCAATTCTTTTCAACTCAATTCGATTCGGTTCGATTCTTTTCGATTCGATATGATTCGATTCGATTCAACTCAACTCGATTCTTTTCGATTCGATTTTTTCGATTCGATTCCTTTCAATTCGATTCGATTGGATTCTTTTCGTTTCAATTAGATTCTTTTCGATTTTACTTGATTCGAATCTTATCAATTCGATTCGGTACTGTTCGATTCGATTCTATTCAATTCAATTCGATTGGAATCGATTCTTTTCGATTCAATTCGATTCGATTCGATACGATTCTTTTCGATTGTATTCGATTCGATTCTTTTCGGTTCTCTTCGATTCGATTCTTTTCGATTCAATTCGATATGATTCGATTCTTTTCGATTCCATTCGATTCTTTTCTATTCGATTCGATTCGATTATTTTCGATTCAATTCGGTTTGATTCGATTATTTTCAACTCAATTCGATCGACTCGGTTCAATTATTTTCGATTCGATTCGATTCGATTATTTTCGATTCGATAAGATTACTTTCGATTCGATTATTTTCGATTCGATTTCATTATTTTCAATTCAATTCATTTCGATGTTTTTCGATTCGATTCAATGCGAATCAACTATTTTCTATTAGATTCGCTTCAATTATTTTCTTTTTTTTTCTAAATTTTTTATTTATTTATGATAGTCACAGAGAGAGAGAGAGAGGCAGAGATAGGCAGAGGGAGAAGCAAGCTCCAAGCACCGGGAGCCCTATGTGGGATTTGATCCCGGGTCTCCAGGATCGCGCCCTGGGCCAAAGGCAGGCACTAAACCGCTGCCCCTCCCAGGAATCCCCGCTTCAATTATTTTCGATTTGATTTGATTCGGTTATTTTCAATTCGATTCCATTTGATTATTTTCATTTCGGTTCGGTACGATTCGATTCTATTATTTTCGATTCGATTCGTTTCGTATCCATTCGAATCGTTTTGATTCCTTTCGGTTTTCGATTTGAATCGATTCTTTTCTTTTCGATTCGATTCTTTTCTATTCGGTTTGATTTTTTTGATTTGAATCGACTCGATTCTTTTTGATTCAAGTATATAAGATTCGATCCGATTCTTTTCGATTCAAATCGATACGATTCTTTTCGATTTGATTCGATTCGTTTTGATTCGACTCGATTCTTTTCGATTCAATTCTTTTCGATTCAATGAAATACGGTTCTATTCTTTTCGATTCGATTTGATTTGATTCTTTTTGATTCCATACGATTCGATTTGATTCTTTTCGATTTGATTCGATTCAACTCGATACTTTTCAAATCGATCATTTCGATCGATTCGATTCGATTCTTTTCATTTCGATTCGATTCTTTTCGATTTGATTCAATTCTTTTCAATTCGATTCGATTCGATTCTTTTCGTTTCGATTTGATTCTCTTCTATTTTATTTGATTCGATTCATTTCAATTAGATTCGATACTGTTCGATTCGATTCTTTTCGATTCAGGTCGATTGGAATCGATTCGATTCTTTCGGTTCTATTCGATTCGATTCGATACGATTCTCTTCGATTCGATTCTTTTCGGTCTGTTCGATTCGATTCTTTTCGATTCAGTTCGATTCGATTCTTTTGGACTCGATTCGATTCTTTGCGCTTTGATATGATTCGATTCGTTTCGACTTTTTTCGATTCGTGTCGATTCGAATCTATTCGATTCTTTTCTATTCAATTCGATTCGATTGATTCTTTTCGATTCGATTCCATTCGATTCTATTCTTTTCGATTCTTTTCGATTCGATACGATTCGATTCGATTCTTTTTGATTCGATTTTTTCGATTCGATTCTTTTCAATTTGATTCGATTCTTTTCAATTTGATTCTTTTCGATTCGATTCGATTCGCCTCTTGTCGTTTCGATTCGATTCTTTTTGATTCGATTCGATTCGATTCTTTTTGTTTCGATTATATTCTCTTCGATTCGATTCTTTTCGATTCGATTCGATTTGATACGATTCGCTTCTTTTCGATTCGATTCTTCTCGAATCGATTCAATTCAATTCGATTCTTTTCGATTCGATTCTTTTCGATTTGATTCGATTCGATCATTTGGATTCCACTTGTTACATTTCGATTCGAATCTTTTCGATTCGATTCGATTCAATTCTTTTGGATTTCATTGGATTGAGTTAGATAATTTTTGATTCGATTCGATTCTTTTACCCTAGCTTCGATGTGATTCTACTCGATTCAATTCATTTCGATTCTTCTTGATTCAATTCTTTTCGATTCTTTTGATTCGGTTTGATTCTTTTCGATTCCATTCGATTCTTTTCGATTCGATTTAATTGTTTTTGAATCCATTTGATTCGATTCGATTATTTTCGATTCGACTCGATTGGATTCGATTCGGTTCGATTATCGATTC
Organism: Canis lupus familiaris; assembly: GCF_011100685.1. Taxonomy (NCBI): domain Eukaryota; kingdom Metazoa; phylum Chordata; class Mammalia; order Carnivora; family Canidae; genus Canis; species Canis lupus. Next base: position 53,622 of record NW_023330497.1, on the reverse strand, counting down.
GATTCAATTCCAATTATTTTTGATTCGACTCGATTTGATTATTTTTTATTCAATTCGATTCAATTATTTTCGATTCGATGCAATTCGATTCGATTCTTCTCATTTCAATTCAATTCGATTCTTTCGAATTCGATTCGATTCGATTCTTTGTGTTTCGATTCGATCCTTTTCGATTTGAGTCAATTCTTTTCAATTCGATTTGATATTCTTCGATTCAATTCTTTTCGATTCGATTCGATTCGATTCTTTTCGATTCGATTCGATTCCATTCGATTCGATTCTTTTCGATTCAATACGATTCGATCGATTCTTTTCGATGCGAATCAATTCGATTCCATTCTTTTTGATTCGATTCGATTCGATTCTTTTAGATTTGATTTGATACGATTCTTTTCAATTCGATTTGATTCAATTCGATTCGTTTCGATTCGTTTCGATTCTCTTTGATGTTTTTTGATTCGATCTTTTCAACCGATTTAATTCGATTCGATTCATTTCGATTTGATTCGATTCGAATTTTTCGATTCTATTCTTTTCAATTCGATTCTTTTCGATTCGATTCGATTCGATTTTTTTCTATTCGCTTCTTTTCGATTCGATTCGATTCGCCTCTTTTCGTTTCGATTCTATTCTTTTGGATTCGATTTGATTCTTTTCGTTTCGATTAGATTCTCTTCGATTCGATTCTTTTCGATTCAGTTCTTTTCGATTCGGTTCGATTTGATTCTTCTCCATTCGATTCGATTCGATTCTTTTCGATTCGATTCGATAAGATTCTTTTCGTTCGATTCAATTCTATTCGATTCTATTCGATTCGATTCGATTCGATTATTTTCAGTTCGATTCTTTTCGTTTCGATTCGATTCTGCTCGATTCTTTTCGATTTGATTCGATTCGATCATTTGGATTCAATTTGTTACATTTCGATTCGATTCTTTTCTATTCAGTTCGATTCGATTCTTTTTGATTCAGTTCGATTCGATTCTTTTCAATTCGATTCGATTCTTTTCGATTTGATTCAATTCTTTTCAATTCGATTCGATTCGATTCTTTTCGTTTCGATTTTTTCAATTCGATTCCTTTCAATTCGATTCGATTGGATTCTTTTCGTTTCAATTAGATTCTTTTCGATTTTATTTGATTCGAATCTTATCAATTCGATTCGGTACTGTTCGATTCGATTCTTTTCGATTCAGTTCGATTCGATTCTTTTTGATTCGATTCGATTCTTTTCGCTTTGATATGATTCGATTCGTTTCGACTTTTTTCGATTCGTGTCGATTCGAATCTATTCGATTCTTTTCTATTCAATTCGATTCGATTGATTCTTTTCGATTCGATTCCATTCGATTCTATTCTTTTCAATTCGATTCGATTCTCTTCGATTCGATTCGATTCTTTTTGATTCGATTTTTTCGATTCGATTCTTTTCAATTTGATTCGATTCTTTTCAATTTGATTCTTTTCGATTCGATTCGATTCGCCTCTTGTCGTTTCGATTCGATTCTTTTTGATTCGATTCGATTCGATTCTTTTTGTTTCGATTATATTCTCTTCGATTCGATTCTTTTCGATTCGATTCGATTCTTTTCGATTCGATTCTTCTCGAATCGATTCAATTCAATTCGATTCTTTTCGATTCGATTCTTTTCGATTTGATTCGATTCGATCATTTGGATTCCACTTGTTACATTTCGATTCGAATCTTTTCGATTCGATTCGATTCAATTCTTTTGGATTTCATTGGATTGATTTAGATAATTTTTGATTCGATTCGATTCTTTTACCCTAGCTTCGATGTGATTCTACTCGATTCAATTCATTTCGATTCTTCTTGATTCAATTCTTTTCGATTCTTTTTGATTCGGTTTGATTCTTTTCGATTCAATTCGATTCTTTTCGATTCGATTTAATTGTTTTTGAATCCATTTGATTCGATTCGATTATTTTCGATTCGACTCGATTGGATTCGATTCGGTTCGATTATCGATTCGATTCAATTCCAATTATTTTTGATTCGACTCGATTTGATTATTTTTTATTCAATTCGATTCAATTATTTTCGATTCGATGCAATTCGATTCGATTCTTCTCATTTCAATTCAATTCGATTCTTTCGAATTCGATTCGATTCGATTCTTTGTGTTTCGATTCGATTCTTTTCGATTTGAGTCAATTCTTTTCAATTCGATTTGATATTCTTCGATTCGATTCTTTTCGATTTGATTCTTTTCTATTCGATTCGTTTCGTTTCGATTCTTCGATTCGATTCGATTCGATTCTTTTCGATTCAATACGATTCGATCGATTCTTTTCAATGCGAATCAATTCGATTCCATTCTTTTTGATTCGATTCGATTCGATTCGATTATTTTTATTTATTTTTTTTTATTTTTATTTATTTATGATAGTCACAGAGAGAAAGAGAGAGAGGGGCAGAGACATAGGCAGTGGGAGAAGCAGGCTCCATGCACCGGGAGCCCGACATGGGATTCGATCCCGGGTCTCCAGGATCGCGCCCTGGGCCAAAGGCAGGCGGTAAACCGCTGCACCACCCAGGGATCCCGATTCGATTCTTTTAGATTTGATTTGATACGATTCTTTTCAATTCGATTTGATTCGATTCGATTCGTTTCGATTCTCTTTGATGTTTTTTGATTCGATCTTTTCAACCGATTTAATTCGATTCGATTCATTTCGATTCGAATGTTTCGATTCTATTCTTTTTAATTCGATTCTTTTCGATTCGATTCGATTCGATTTTTTTCTTTTCGCTTCTTTTCGATTCGATTCGATTCGCCTCTTTTCGTTTCGATTCTATTGTTTTGGATTCGATTTGATTCCTTTCGTTTCGATTAGATTCTCTTCGATTCGATTCTTTTCGATTCAGTTCTTTTCGATTCGGTTCGATTTGATTCTTCTCCATTCGATTCGATTCGATTCGATAAGATTCTTTTCGTTCGATTCAATTCTGTTCGATTCGATTCGATTCGATTCGATTCGATTATTTTCAGTTCGATTCTTTTCGTTTCGATTCGATTCTGCTCGATTCTTTTCGATTTGATTCGATTCGATCATTTGGATTCAATTTGTTACATTTCGATTCGATTCTTTTCTATTCAGGTCGATTCGATTCTTTTTGATTCAGTTCGATTCAATTCTTTTCAACTCAATTCGATTCGGTTCGATTCTTTTCGATTCGATATGATTCGATTCGATTCAACTCAACTCGATTCTTTTCGATTCGATTTTTTCGATTCGATTCCTTTCAATTCGATTCGATTGGATTCTTTTCGTTTCAATTAGATTCTTTTCGATTTTACTTGATTCGAATCTTATCAATTCGATTCGGTACTGTTCGATTCGATTCTATTCAATTCAATTCGATTGGAATCGATTCTTTTCGATTCAATTCGATTCGATTCGATACGATTCTTTTCGATTGTATTCGATTCGATTCTTTTCGGTTCTCTTCGATTCGATTCTTTTCGATTCAATTCGATATGATTCGATTCTTTTCGATTCCATTCGATTCTTTTCTATTCGATTCGATTCGATTATTTTCGATTCAATTCGGTTTGATTCGATTATTTTCAACTCAATTCGATCGACTCGGTTCAATTATTTTCGATTCGATTCGATTCGATTATTTTCGATTCGATAAGATTACTTTCGATTCGATTATTTTCGATTCGATTTCATTATTTTCAATTCAATTCATTTCGATGTTTTTCGATTCGATTCAATGCGAATCAACTATTTTCTATTAGATTCGCTTCAATTATTTTCTTTTTTTTTCTAAATTTTTTATTTATTTATGATAGTCACAGAGAGAGAGAGAGAGGCAGAGATAGGCAGAGGGAGAAGCAAGCTCCAAGCACCGGGAGCCCTATGTGGGATTTGATCCCGGGTCTCCAGGATCGCGCCCTGGGCCAAAGGCAGGCACTAAACCGCTGCCCCTCCCAGGAATCCCCGCTTCAATTATTTTCGATTTGATTTGATTCGGTTATTTTCAATTCGATTCCATTTGATTATTTTCATTTCGGTTCGGTACGATTCGATTCTATTATTTTCGATTCGATTCGTTTCGTATCCATTCGAATCGTTTTGATTCCTTTCGGTTTTCGATTTGAATCGATTCTTTTCTTTTCGATTCGATTCTTTTCTATTCGGTTTGATTTTTTTGATTTGAATCGACTCGATTCTTTTTGATTCAAGTATATAAGATTCGATCCGATTCTTTTCGATTCAAATCGATACGATTCTTTTCGATTTGATTCGATTCGTTTTGATTCGACTCGATTCTTTTCGATTCAATTCTTTTCGATTCAATGAAATACGGTTCTATTCTTTTCGATTCGATTTGATTTGATTCTTTTTGATTCCATACGATTCGATTTGATTCTTTTCGATTTGATTCGATTCAACTCGATACTTTTCAAATCGATCATTTCGATCGATTCGATTCGATTCTTTTCATTTCGATTCGATTCTTTTCGATTTGATTCAATTCTTTTCAATTCGATTCGATTCGATTCTTTTCGTTTCGATTTGATTCTCTTCTATTTTATTTGATTCGATTCATTTCAATTAGATTCGATACTGTTCGATTCGATTCTTTTCGATTCAGGTCGATTGGAATCGATTCGATTCTTTCGGTTCTATTCGATTCGATTCGATACGATTCTCTTCGATTCGATTCTTTTCGGTCTGTTCGATTCGATTCTTTTCGATTCAGTTCGATTCGATTCTTTTGGACTCGATTCGATTCTTTGCGCTTTGATATGATTCGATTCGTTTCGACTTTTTTCGATTCGTGTCGATTCGAATCTATTCGATTCTTTTCTATTCAATTCGATTCGATTGATTCTTTTCGATTCGATTCCATTCGATTCTATTCTTTTCGATTCTTTTCGATTCGATACGATTCGATTCGATTCTTTTTGATTCGATTTTTTCGATTCGATTCTTTTCAATTTGATTCGATTCTTTTCAATTTGATTCTTTTCGATTCGATTCGATTCGCCTCTTGTCGTTTCGATTCGATTCTTTTTGATTCGATTCGATTCGATTCTTTTTGTTTCGATTATATTCTCTTCGATTCGATTCTTTTCGATTCGATTCGATTTGATACGATTCGCTTCTTTTCGATTCGATTCTTCTCGAATCGATTCAATTCAATTCGATTCTTTTCGATTCGATTCTTTTCGATTTGATTCGATTCGATCATTTGGATTCCACTTGTTACATTTCGATTCGAATCTTTTCGATTCGATTCGATTCAATTCTTTTGGATTTCATTGGATTGAGTTAGATAATTTTTGATTCGATTCGATTCTTTTACCCTAGCTTCGATGTGATTCTACTCGATTCAATTCATTTCGATTCTTCTTGATTCAATTCTTTTCGATTCTTTTTGATTCGGTTTGATTCTTTTCGATTCCATTCGATTCTTTTCGATTCGATTTAATTGTTTTTGAATCCATTTGATTCGATTCGATTATTTTCGATTCGACTCGATTGGATTCGATTCGGTTCGATTATCGATTCGATTCAATTCCAATTATTTTTGATTCGACTCGATTTGATTATTTTTTATTCAATTCGATTCAATTATTTTCGATTCGATGCAATTCGATTCGATTCTTCTCATTTCAATTCAATTCGATTCTTTCGAATTCGATTCGATTCGATTCTTTGTGTTTCGATTCGATCCTTTTCGATTTGAGTCAATTCTTTTCAATTCGATTTGATATTCTTCGATTCAATTCTTTTCGATTCGATTCGATTCGATTCTTTTCGATTCGATTCGATTCCATTCGATTCGATTCTTTTCGATTCAATACGATTCGATCGATTCTTTTCGATGCGAATCAATTCGATTCCATTCTTTTTGATTCGATTCGATTCGATTCTTTTAGATTTGATTTGATACGATTCTTTTCAATTCGATTTGATTCAATTCGATTCGTTTCGATTCGTTTCGATTCTCTTTGATGTTTTTTGATTCGATCTTTTCAACCGATTTAATTCGATTCGATTCATTTCGATTTGATTCGATTCGAATTTTTCGATTCTATTCTTTTCAATTCGATTCTTTTCGATTCGATTCGATTCGATTTTTTTCTATTCGCTTCTTTTCGATTCGATTCGATTCGCCTCTTTTCGTTTCGATTCTATTCTTTTGGATTCGATTTGATTCTTTTCGTTTCGATTAGATTCTCTTCGATTCGATTCTTTTCGATTCAGTTCTTTTCGATTCGGTTCGATTTGATTCTTCTCCATTCGATTCGATTCGATTCTTTTCGATTCGATTCGATAAGATTCTTTTCGTTCGATTCAATTCTATTCGATTCTATTCGATTCGATTCGATTCGATTATTTTCAGTTCGATTCTTTTCGTTTCGATTCGATTCTGCTCGATTCTTTTCGATTTGATTCGATTCGATCATTTGGATTCAATTTGTTACATTTCGATTCGATTCTTTTCTATTCAGTTCGATTCGATTCTTTTTGATTCAGTTCGATTCGATTCTTTTCAATTCGATTCGATTCTTTTCGATTTGATTCAATTCTTTTCAATTCGATTCGATTCGATTCTTTTCGTTTCGATTTTTTCAATTCGATTCCTTTCAATTCGATTCGATTGGATTCTTTTCGTTTCAATTAGATTCTTTTCGATTTTATTTGATTCGAATCTTATCAATTCGATTCGGTACTGTTCGATTCGATTCTTTTCGATTCAGTTCGATTCGATTCTTTTTGATTCGATTCGATTCTTTTCGCTTTGATATGATTCGATTCGTTTCGACTTTTTTCGATTCGTGTCGATTCGAATCTATTCGATTCTTTTCTATTCAATTCGATTCGATTGATTCTTTTCGATTCGATTCCATTCGATTCTATTCTTTTCAATTCGATTCGATTCTTTTCGATTCGATTCGATTCTTTTTGATTCGATTTTTTCGATTCGATTCTTTTCAATTTGATTCGATTCTTTTCAATTTGATTCTTTTCGATTCGATTCGATTCGCCTCTTGTCGTTTCGATTCGATTCTTTTTGATTCGATTCGATTCGATTCTTTTTGTTTCGATTATATTCTCTTCGATTCGATTCTTTTCGATTCGATTCGCTTCTTTTCGATTCGATTCTTCTCGAATCGATTCAATTCAATTCGATTCTTTTCGATTCGATTCTTTTCGATTTGATTCGATTCGATCATTTGGATTCCACTTGTTACATTTCGATTCGAATCTTTTCGATTCGATTCGATTCAATTCTTTTGGATTTCATTGGATTGATTTAGATAATTTTTGATTCGATTCGATTCTTTTACCCTAGCTTCGATGTGATTCTACTCGATTCAATTCATTTCGATTCTTCTTGATTCAATTCTTTTCGATTCTTTTTGATTCGGTTTGATTCTTTTCGATTCAATTCGATTCTTTTCGATTCGATTTAATTGTTTTTGAATCCATTTGATTCGATTCGATTATTTTCGATTCGACTCGATTGGATTCGATTCGGTTCGATTATCGATTCGATTCAATTCCAATTATTTTTGATTCGACTCGATTTGATTATTTTTTATTCAATTCGATTCAATTATTTTCGATTCGATGCAATTCGATTCGATTCTTCTCATTTCAATTCAATTCGATTCTTTCGAATTCGATTCGATTCGATTCTTTGTGTTTCGATTCGATTCTTTTCGATTTGAGTCAATTCTTTTCAATTCGATTTGATATTCTTCGATTCGATTCTTTTCGATTTGATTCTTTTCTATTCGATTCGTTTCGTTTCGATTCTTCGATTCGATTCGATTCGATTCTTTTCGATTCAATACGATTCGATCGATTCTTTTCAATGCGAATCAATTCGATTCCATTCTTTTGATTCGATTCGATTCGATTCGATTATTTTTATTTATTTTTTTTTATTTTTATTTATTTATGATAGTCACAGAGAGAAAGAGAGAGAGGGGCAGAGACATAGGCAGTGGGAGAAGCAGGCTCCATGCACCGGGAGCCCGACATGGGATTCGATCCCGGGTCTCCAGGATCGCGCCCTGGGCCAAAGGCAGGCGGTAAACCGCTGCACCACCCAGGGATCCCGATTCGATTCTTTTAGATTTGATTTGATACGATTCTTTTCAATTCGATTTGATTCGATTCGATTCGTTTCGATTCTCTTTGATGTTTTTTGATTCGATCTTTTCAACCGATTTAATTCGATTCGATTCATTTCGATTCGAATGTTTCGATTCTATTCTTTTTAATTCGATTCTTTTCGATTCGATTCGATTCGATTTTTTTCTTTTCGCTTCTTTTCGATTCGATTCGATTCGCCTCTTTTCGTTTCGATTCTATTGTTTTGGATTCGATTTGATTCCTTTCGTTTCGATTAGATTCTCTTCGATTCGATTCTTTTCGATTCAGTTCTTTTCGATTCGGTTCGATTTGATTCTTCTCCATTCGATTCGATTCGATTCGATAAGATTCTTTTCGTTCGATTCAATTCTGTTCGATTCGATTCGATTCGATTCGATTCGATTATTTTCAGTTCGATTCTTTTCGTTTCGATTCGATTCTGCTCGATTCTTTTCGATTTGATTCGATTCGATCATTTGGATTCAATTTGTTACATTTCGATTCGATTCTTTTCTATTCAGGTCGATTCGATTCTTTTTGATTCAGTTCGATTCAATTCTTTTCAACTCAATTCGATTCGGTTCGATTCTTTTCGATTCGATATGATTCGATTCGATTCAACTCAACTCGATTCTTTTCGATTCGATTTTTTCGATTCGATTCCTTTCAATTCGATTCGATTGGATTCTTTTCGTTTCAATTAGATTCTTTTCGATTTTACTTGATTCGAATCTTATCAATTCGATTCGGTACTGTTCGATTCGATTCTATTCAATTCAATTCGATTGGAATCGATTCTTTTCGATTCAATTCGATTCGATTCGATACGATTCTTTTCGATTGTATTCGATTCGATTCTTTTCGGTTCTCTTCGATTCGATTCTTTTCGATTCAATTCGATATGATTCGATTCTTTTCGATTCCATTCGATTCTTTTCTATTCGATTCGATTCGATTATTTTCGATTCAATTCGGTTTGATTCGATTATTTTCAACTCAATTCGATCGACTCGGTTCAATTATTTTCGATTCGATTCGATTCGATTATTTTCGATTCGATAAGATTACTTTCGATTCGATTATTTTCGATTCGATTTCATTATTTTCAATTCAATTCATTTCGATGTTTTTCGATTCGATTCAATGCGAATCAACTATTTTCTATTAGATTCGCTTCAATTATTTTCTTTTTTTTCTAAATTTTTTATTTATTTATGATAGTCACAGAGAGAGAGAGAGAGGCAGAGATAGGCAGAGGGAGAAGCAAGCTCCAAGCACCGGGAGCCCTATGTGGGATTTGATCCCGGGTCTCCAGGATCGCGCCCTGGGCCAAAGGCAGGCACTAAACCGCTGCCCCTCCCAGGAATCCCCGCTTCAATTATTTTCGATTTGATTTGATTCGGTTATTTTCAATTCGATTCCATTTGATTATTTTCATTTCGGTTCGGTACGATTCGATTCTATTATTTTCGATTCGATTCGTTTCGTATCCATTCGAATCGTTTTGATTCCTTTCGGTTTTCGATTTGAATCGATTCTTTTCTTTTCGATTCGATTCTTTTCTATTCGGTTTGATTTTTTTGATTTGAATCGACTCGATTCTTTTTGATTCAAGTATATAAGATTCGATCCGATTCTTTTCGATTCAAATCGATACGATTCTTTTCGATTTGATTCGATTCGTTTTGATTCGACTCGATTCTTTTCGATTCAATTCTTTTCGATTCAATGAAATACGGTTCTATTCTTTTCGATTCGATTTGATTTGATTCTTTTTGATTCCATACGATTCGATTTGATTCTTTTCGATTTGATTCGATTCAACTCGATACTTTTCAAATCGATCATTTCGATCGATTCGATTCGATTCTTTTCATTTCGATTCGATTCTTTTCGATTTGATTCAATTCTTTTCAATTCGATTCGATTCGATTCTTTTCGTTTCGATTTGATTCTCTTCTATTTTATTTGATTCGATTCATTTCAATTAGATTCGATACTGTTCGATTCGATTCTTTTCGATTCAGGTCGATTGGAATCGATTCGATTCTTTCGGTTCTATTCGATTCGATTCGATACGATTCTCTTCGATTCGATTCTTTTCGGTCTGTTCGATTCGATTCTTTTCGATTCAGTTCGATTCGATTCTTTTGGACTCGATTCGATTCTTTGCGCTTTGATATGATTCGATTCGTTTCGACTTTTTTCGATTCGTGTCGATTCGAATCTATTCGATTCTTTTCTATTCAATTCGATTCGATTGATTCTTTTCGATTCGATTCCATTCGATTCTATTCTTTTCGATTCTTTTCGATTCGATACGATTCGATTCGATTCTTTTTGATTCGATTTTTTCGATTCGATTCTTTTCAATTTGATTCGATTCTTTTCAATTTGATTCTTTTCGATTCGATTCGATTCGCCTCTTGTCGTTTCGATTCGATTCTTTTTGATTCGATTCGATTCGATTCTTTTTGTTTCGATTATATTCTCTTCGATTCGATTCTTTTCGATTCGATTCGATTTGATACGATTCGCTTCTTTTCGATTCGATTCTTCTCGAATCGATTCAATTCAATTCGATTCTTTTCGATTCGATTCTTTTCGATTTGATTCGATTCGATCATTTGGATTCCACTTGTTACATTTCGATTCGAATCTTTTCGATTCGATTCGATTCAATTCTTTTGGATTTCATTGGATTGAGTTAGATAATTTTTGATTCGATTCGATTCTTTTACCCTAGCTTCGATGTGATTCTACTCGATTCAATTCATTTCGATTCTTCTTGATTCAATTCTTTTCGATTCTTTTTGATTCGGTTTGATTCTTTTCGATTCCATTCGATTCTTTTCGATTCGATTTAATTGTTTTTGAATCCATTTGATTCGATTCGATTATTTTCGATTCGACTCGATTGGATTCGATTCGGTTCGATTATCGATTCGATTCAATTCCAATTATTTTTGATTCGACTCGATTTGATTATTTTTTATTCAATTCGATTCAATTATTTTCGATTCGATGCAATTCGATTCGATTCTTCTCATTTCAATTCAATTCGATTCTTTCGAATTCGATTCGATTCGATTCTTTGTGTTTCGATTCGATCCTTTTCGATTTGAGTCAATTCTTTTCAATTCGATTTGATATTCTTCGATTCAATTCTTTTCGATTCGATTCGATTCGATTCTTTTCGATTCGATTCGATTCCATTCGATTCGATTCTTTTCGATTCAATACGATTCGATCGATTCTTTTCGATGCGAATCAATTCGATTCCATTCTTTTTGATTCGATTCGATTCGATTCTTTTAGATTTGATTTGATACGATTCTTTTCAATTCGATTTGATTCAATTCGATTCGTTTCGATTCGTTTCGATTCTCTTTGATGTTTTTTGATTCGATCTTTTCAACCGATTTAATTCGATTCGATTCATTTCGATTTGATTCGATTCGAATTTTTCGATTCTATTCTTTTCAATTCGATTCTTTTCGATTCGATTCGATTCGATTTTTTTCTATTCGCTTCTTTTCGATTCGATTCGATTCGCCTCTTTTCGTTTCGATTCTATTCTTTTGGATTCGATTTGATTCTTTTCGTTTCGATTAGATTCTCTTCGATTCGATTCTTTTCGATTCAGTTCTTTTCGATTCGGTTCGATTTGATTCTTCTCCATTCGATTCGATTCGATTCTTTTCGATTCGATTCGATAAGATTCTTTTCGTTCGATTCAATTCTATTCGATTCTATTCTATTCGATTCGATTCGATTATTTTCAGTTCGATTCTTTTCGTTTCGATTCGATTCTGCTCGATTCTTTTCGATTTGATTCGATTCGATCATTTGGATTCAATTTGTTACATTTCGATTCGATTCTTTTCTATTCAGTTCGATTCGATTCTTTTTGATTCAGTTCGATTCGATTCTTTTCAATTCGATTCGATTCTTTTCGATTTGATTCAATTCTTTTCAATTCGATTCGATTCGATTCTTTTCGTTTCGATTTTTTCAATTCGATTCCTTTCAATTCGATTCGATTGGATTCTTTTCGTTTCAATTAGATTCTTTTCGATTTTATTTGATTCGAATCTTATCAATTCGATTCGGTACTGTTCGATTCGATTCTTTTCGATTCAGTTCGATTCGATTCTTTTTGATTCGATTCGATTCTTTTCGCTTTGATATGATTCGATTCGTTTCGACTTTTTTCGATTCGTGTCGATTCGAATCTATTCGATTCTTTTCTATTCAATTCGATTCGATTGATTCTTTTCGATTCGATTCCATTCGATTCTATTCTTTTCAATTCGATTCGATTCTTTTCGATTCGATTCGATTCTTTTTGATTCGATTTTTTCGATTCGATTCTTTTCAATTTGATTCGATTCTTTTCAATTTGATTCTTTTCGATTCGATTCGATTCGCCTCTTGTCGTTTCGATTCGATTCTTTTTGATTCGATTCGATTCGATTCTTTTTGTTTCGATTATATTCTCTTCGATTCGATTCTTTTCGATTCGATTCGATTCTTTTCGATTCGATTCTTCTCGAATCGATTCAATTCAATTCGATTCTTTTCGATTCGATTCTTTTCGATTTGATTCGATTCGATCATTTGGATTCCACTTGTTACATTTCGATTCGAATCTTTTCGATTCGATTCGATTCAATTCTTTTGGATTTCATTGGATTGATTTAGATAATTTTTGATTCGATTCGATTCTTTTACCCTAGCTTCGATGTGATTCTACTCGATTCAATTCATTTCGATTCTTCTTGATTCAATTCTTTTCGATTCTTTTTGATTCGGTTTGATTCTTTTCGATTCCATTCGATTCTTTTCGATTCGATTTAATTGTTTTTGAATCCATTTGATTCGATTCGATTATTTTCGATTCGACTCGATTGGATTCGATTCGGTTCGATTATCGATTCGATTCAATTCCAATTATTTTTGATTCGACTCGATTTGATTATTTTTTATTCAATTCGATTCAATTATTTTCGATTCGATGCAATTCGATTCGATTCTTCTCATTTCAATTCAATTCGATTCTTTCGAATTCGATTCGATTCGATTCTTTGTGTTTCGATTCGATTCTTTTCGATTTGAGTCAATTCTTTTCAATTCGATTTGATATTCTTCGATTCGATTCTTTTCGATTTGATTCTTTTCTATTCGATTCGTTTCGTTTCGATTCTTCGATTCGATTCGATTCGATTCTTTTCGATTCAATACGATTCGATCGATTCTTTTCAATGCGAATCAATTCGATTCCATTCTTTTTGATTCGATTCGATTCGATTCGATTATTTTTATTTATTTTTTTTTATTTTTATTTATTTATGATAGTCACAGAGAGAAAGAGAGAGAGGGGCAGAGACATAGGCAGTGGGAGAAGCAGGCTCCATGCACCGGGAGCCCGACATGGGATTCGATCCCGGGTCTCCAGGATCGCGCCCTGGGCCAAAGGCAGGCGGTAAACCGCTGCACCACCCAGGGATCCCGATTCGATTCTTTTAGATTTGATTTGATACGATTCTTTTCAATTCGATTTGATTCGATTCGATTCGTTTCGATTCTCTTTGATGTTTTTTGATTCGATCTTTTCAACCGATTTAATTCGATTCGATTCATTTCGATTCGAATGTTTCGATTCTATTCTTTTTAATTCGATTCTTTTCGATTCGATTCGATTCGATTTTTTTCTTTTCGCTTCTTTTCGATTCGATTCGATTCGCCTCTTTTCGTTTCGATTCTATTGTTTTGGATTCGATTTGATTCCTTTCGTTTCGATTAGATTCTCTTCGATTCGATTCTTTTCGATTCAGTTCTTTTCGATTCGGTTCGATTTGATTCTTCTCCATTCGATTCGATTCGATTCGATAAGATTCTTTTCGTTCGATTCAATTCTGTTCGATTCGATTCGATTCGATTCGATTCGATTATTTTCAGTTCGATTCTTTTCGTTTCGATTCGATTCTGCTCGATTCTTTTCGATTTGATTCGATTCGATCATTTGGATTCAATTTGTTACATTTCGATTCGATTCTTTTCTATTCAGGTCGATTCGATTCTTTTTGATTCAGTTCGATTCAATTCTTTTCAACTCAATTCGATTCGGTTCGATTCTTTTCGATTCGATATGATTCGATTCGATTCAACTCAACTCGATTCTTTTCGATTCGATTTTTTCGATTCGATTCCTTTCAATTCGATTCGATTGGATTCTTTTCGTTTCAATTAGATTCTTTTCGATTTTACTTGATTCGAATCTTATCAATTCGATTCGGTACTGTTCGATTCGATTCTATTCAATTCAATTCGATTGGAATCGATTCTTTTCGATTCAATTCGATTCGATTCGATACGATTCTTTTCGATTGTATTCGATTCGATTCTTTTCGGTTCTCTTCGATTCGATTCTTTTCGATTCAATTCGATATGATTCGATTCTTTTCGATTCCATTCGATTCTTTTCTATTCGATTCGATTCGATTATTTTCGATTCAATTCGGTTTGATTCGATTATTTTCAACTCAATTCGATCGACTCGGTTCAATTATTTTCGATTCGATTCGATTCGATTATTTTCGATTCGATAAGATTACTTTCGATTCGATTATTTTCGATTCGATTTCATTATTTTCAATTCAATTCATTTCGATGTTTTTCGATTCGATTCAATGCGAATCAACTATTTTCTATTAGATTCGCTTCAATTATTTTCTTTTTTTTTCTAAATTTTTTATTTATTTATGATAGTCACAGAGAGAGAGAGAGAGGCAGAGATAGGCAGAGGGAGAAGCAAGCTCCAAGCACCGGGAGCCCTATGTGGGATTTGATCCCGGGTCTCCAGGATCGCGCCCTGGGCCAAAGGCAGGCACTAAACCGCTGCCCCTCCCAGGAATCCCCGCTTCAATTATTTTCGATTTGATTTGATTCGGTTATTTTCAATTCGATTCCATTTGATTATTTTCATTTCGGTTCGGTACGATTCGATTCTATTATTTTCGATTCGATTCGTTTCGTATCCATTCGAATCGTTTTGATTCCTTTCGGTTTTCGATTTGAATCGATTCTTTTCTTTTCGATTCGATTCTTTTCTATTCGGTTTGATTTTTTTGATTTGAATCGACTCGATTCTTTTTGATTCAAGTATATAAGATTCGATCCGATTCTTTTCGATTCAAATCGATACGATTCTTTTCGATTTGATTCGATTCGTTTTGATTCGACTCGATTCTTTTCGATTCAATTCTTTTCGATTCAATGAAATACGGTTCTATTCTTTTCGATTCGATTTGATTTGATTCTTTTTGATTCCATACGATTCGATTTGATTCTTTTCGATTTGATTCGATTCAACTCGATACTTTTCAAATCGATCATTTCGATCGATTCGATTCGATTCTTTTCATTTCGATTCGATTCTTTTCGATTTGATTCAATTCTTTTCAATTCGATTCGATTCGATTCTTTTCGTTTCGATTTGATTCTCTTCTATTTTATTTGATTCGATTCATTTCAATTAGATTCGATACTGTTCGATTCGATTCTTTTCGATTCAGGTCGATTGGAATCGATTCGATTCTTTCGGTTCTATTCGATTCGATTCGATACGATTCTCTTCTATTCGATTCTTTTCGGTCTGTTCGATTCGATTCTTTTCGATTCAGTTCGATTCGATTCTTTTGGACTCGATTCGATTCTTTGCGCTTTGATATGATTCGATTCGTTTCGACTTTTTTCGATTCGTGTCGATTCGAATCTATTCGATTCTTTTCTATTCAATTCGATTCGATTGATTCTTTTCGATTCGATTCCATTCGATTCTATTCTTTTCGATTCTTTTCGATTCGATACGATTCGATTCGATTCTTTTTGATTCGATTTTTTCGATTCGATTCTTTTCAATTTGATTCGATTCTTTTCAATTTGATTCTTTTCGATTCGATTCGATTCGCCTCTTGTCGTTTCGATTCGATTCTTTTTGATTCGATTCGATTCGATTCTTTTTGTTTCGATTATATTCTCTTCGATTCGATTCTTTTCGATTCGATTCGATTCTTTTCGATTCGATTCTTCTCGAATCGATTCAATTCAATTCGATTCTTTTCGATTCGATTCTTTTCGATTTGATTCGATTCGATCATTTGGATTCCACTTGTTACATTTCGATTCGAATCTTTTCGATTCGATTCGATTCAATTCTTTTGGATTTCATTGGATTGATTTAGATAATTTTTGATTCGATTCGATTCTTTTACCCTAGCTTCGATGTGATTCTACTCGATTCAATTCATTTCGATTCTTCTTGATTCAATTCTTTTCGATTCTTTTTGATTCGGTTTGATTCTTTTCGATTCCATTCGATTCTTTTCGATTCGATTTAATTGTTTTTGAATCCATTTGATTCGATTCGATTATTTTCGATTCGACTCGATTGGATTCGATTCGGTTCGATTATCGATTCGATTCAATTCCAATTATTTTTGATTCGACTCGATTTGATTATTTTTTATTCAATTCGATTCAATTATTTTCGATTCGATGCAATTCGATTCGATTCTTCTCATTTCAATTCAATTCGATTCTTTCGAATTCGATTCGATTCGATTCTTTGTGTTTCGATTCGATTCTTTTCGATTTGAGTCAATTCTTTTCAATTCGATTTGATATTCTTCGATTCGATTCTTTTCGATTCGATTCTTTTCTATTCGATTCGTTTCGTTTCGATTCTTCGATTCGATTCGATTCGATTCTTTTCGATTCAATACGATTCGATCGATTCTTTTCAATGCGAATCAATTCGATTCCATTCTTTTTGATTCGATTCGATTCGATTCGATTATTTTTATTTATTTTTTTTATTTTTATTTATTTATGATAGTCACAGAGAGAAAGAGAGAGAGGGGCAGAGACATAGGCAGTGGGAGAAGCAGGCTCCATGCACCGGGAGCCCGACATGGGATTCGATCCCGGGTCTCCAGGATCGCGCCCTGGGCCAAAGGCAGGCGGTAAACCGCTGCACCACCCAGGGATCCCGATTCGATTCTTTTAGATTTGATTTGATACGATTCTTTTCAATTCGATTTGATTCGATTCGATTCGTTTCGATTCTCTTTGATGTTTTTTGATTCGATCTTTTCAACCGATTTAATTCGATTCGATTCATTTCGATTCGAATGTTTCGATTCTATTCTTTTTAATTCGATTCTTTTCGATTCGATTCGATTCGATTTTTTTCTTTTCGCTTCTTTTCGATTCGATTCGATTCGCCTCTTTTCGTTTCGATTCTATTGTTTTGGATTCGATTTGATTCCTTTCGTTTCGATTAGATTCTCTTCGATTCGATTCTTTTCGATTCAGTTCTTTTCGATTCGGTTCGATTTGATTCTTCTCCATTCGATTCGATTCGATTCGATAAGATTCTTTTCGTTCGATTCAATTCTGTTCGATTCGATTCGATTCGATTCGATTCGATTATTTTCAGTTCGATTCTTTTCGTTTCGATTCGATTCTGCTCGATTCTTTTCGATTTGATTCGATTCGATCATTTGGATTCAATTTGTTACATTTCGATTCGATTCTTTTCTATTCAGGTCGATTCGATTCTTTTTGATTCAGTTCGATTCAATTCTTTTCAACTCAATTCGATTCGGTTCGATTCTTTTCGATTCGATATGATTCGATTCGATTCAACTCAACTCGATTCTTTTCGATTCGATTTTTTCGATTCGATTCCTTTCAATTCGATTCGATTGGATTCTTTTCGTTTCAATTAGATTCTTTTCGATTTTACTTGATTCGAATCTTATCAATTCGATTCGGTACTGTTCGATTCGATTCTATTCAATTCAATTCGATTGGAATCGATTCTTTTCGATTCAATTCGATTCGATTCGATACGATTCTTTTCGATTGTATTCGATTCGATTCTTTTCGGTTCTCTTCGATTCGATTCTTTTCGATTCAATTCGATATGATTCGATTCTTTTCGATTCCATTCGATTCTTTTCTATTCGATTCGATTCGATTATTTTCGATTCAATTCGGTTTGATTCGATTATTTTCAACTCAATTCGATCGACTCGGTTCAATTATTTTCGATTCGATTCGATTCGATTATTTTCGATTCGATAAGATTACTTTCGATTCGATTATTTTCGATTCGATTTCATTATTTTCAATTCAATTCATTTCGATGTTTTTCGATTCGATTCAATGCGAATCAACTATTTTCTATTAGATTCGCTTCAATTATTTTCTTTTTTTTTCTAAATTTTTTATTTATTTATGATAGTCACAGAGAGAGAGAGAGAGGCAGAGATAGGCAGAGGGAGAAGCAAGCTCCAAGCACCGGGAGCCCTATGTGGGATTTGATCCCGGGTCTCCAGGATCGCGCCCTGGGCCAAAGGCAGGCACTAAACCGCTGCCCCTCCCAGGAATCCCCGCTTCAATTATTTTCGATTTGATTTGATTCGGTTATTTTCAATTCGATTCCATTTGATTATTTTCATTTCGGTTCGGTACGATTCGATTCTATTATTTTCGATTCGATTCGTTTCGTATCCATTCGAATCGTTTTGATTCCTTTCGGTTTTCGATTTGAATCGATTCTTTTCTTTTCGATTCGATTCTTTTCTATTCGGTTTGATTTTTTTGATTTGAATCGACTCGATTCTTTTTGATTCAAGTATATAAGATTCGATCCGATTCTTTTCGATTCAAATCGATACGATTCTTTTCGATTTGATTCGATTCGTTTTGATTCGACTCGATTCTTTTCGATTCAATTCTTTTCGATTCAATGAAATACGGTTCTATTCTTTTCGATTCGATTTGATTTGATTCTTTTTGATTCCATACGATTCGATTTGATTCTTTTCGATTTGATTCGATTCAACTCGATACTTTTCAAATCGATCATTTCGATCGATTCGATTCGATTCTTTTCATTTCGATTCGATTCTTTTCGATTTGATTCAATTCTTTTCAATTCGATTCGATTCGATTCTTTTCGTTTCGATTTGATTCTCTTCTATTTTATTTGATTCGATTCATTTCAATTAGATTCGATACTGTTCGATTCGATTCTTTTCGATTCAGGTCGATTGGAATCGATTCGATTCTTTCGGTTCTATTCGATTCGATTCGATACGATTCTCTTCTATTCGATTCTTTTCGGTCTGTTCGATTCGATTCTTTTCGATTCAGTTCGATTCGATTCTTTTGGACTCGATTCGATTCTTTGCGCTTTGATATGATTCGATTCGTTTCGACTTTTTTCGATTCGTGTCGATTCGAATCTATTCGATTCTTTTCTATTCAATTCGATTCGATTGATTCTTTTCGATTCGATTCCATTCGATTCTATTCTTTTCGATTCTTTTCGATTCGATACGATTCGATTCGATTCTTTTTGATTCGATTTTTTCGATTCGATTCTTTTCAATTTGATTCGATTCTTTTCAATTTGATTCTTTTCGATTCGATTCGATTCGCCTCTTGTCGTTTCGATTCGATTCTTTTTGATTCGATTCGATTCGATTCTTTTTGTTTCGATTATATTCTCTTCGATTCGATTCTTTTCGATTCGATTCGCTTCTTTTCGATTCGATTCTTCTCGAATCGATTCAATTCAATTCGATTCTTTTCGATTCGATTCTTTTCGATTTGATTCGATTCGATCATTTGGATTCCACTTGTTACATTTCGATTCGAATCTTTTCGATTCGATTCAATTCTTTTGGATTTCATTGGATTGATTTAGATAATTTTTGATTCGATTCGATTCTTTTACCCTAGCTTCGATGTGATTCTACTCGATTCAATTCATTTCGATTCTTCTTGATTCAATTCTTTTCGATTCTTTTTGATTCGGTTTGATTCTTTTCGATTCCATTCGATTCTTTTCGATTCGATTTAATTGTTTTTTGAATCCATTTGATTCGATTCGATTATTTTCGATTCGACTCGATTGGATTCGATTCGGTTCGATTATCGATTCGATTCAATTCCAATTATTTTTGATTCGACTCGATTTGATTATTTTTTATTCAATTCGATTCAATTATTTTCGATTCGATGCAATTCGATTCGATTCTTCTCATTTCAATTCAATTCGATTCTTTCGAATTCGATTCGATTCGATTCTTTGTGTTTCGATTCGATTCTTTTCGATTTGAGTCAATTCTTTTCAATTCGATTTGATATTCTTCGATTCGATTCTTTTCGATTCGATTCTTTTCTATTCGATTCGTTTCGTTTCGATTCTTCGATTCGATTCGATTCGATTCTTTTCGATTCAATACGATTCGATCGATTCTTTTCAATGCGAATCAATTCGATTCCATTCTTTTTGATTCGATTCGATTCGATTCGATTATTTTTATTTATTTTTTTTTATTTTTATTTATTTATGATAGTCACAGAGAGAAAGAGAGAGAGGGGCAGAGACATAGGCAGTGGGAGAAGCAGGCTCCATGCACCGGGAGCCCGACATGGGATTCGATCCCGGGTCTCCAGGATCGCGCCCTGGGCCAAAGGCAGGCGGTAAACCGCTGCACCACCCAGGGATCCCGATTCGATTCTTTTAGATTTGATTTGATACGATTCTTTTCAATTCGATTTGATTCGATTCGATTCGTTTCGATTCTCTTTGATGTTTTTTGATTCGATCTTTTCAACCGATTTAATTCGATTCGATTCATTTCGATTCGAATGTTTCGATTCTATTCTTTTTAATTCGATTCTTTTCGATTCGATTCGATTCGATTTTTTTTCTTTTCGCTTCTTTTCGATTCGATTCGATTCGCCTCTTTTCGTTTCGATTCTATTGTTTTGGATTCGATTTGATTCCTTTCGTTTCGATTAGATTCTCTTCGATTCGATTCTTTTCGATTCAGTTCTTTTCGATTCGGTTCGATTTGATTCTTCTCCATTCGATTCGATTCGATTCGATAAGATTCTTTTCGTTCGATTCAATTCTGTTCGATTCGATTCGATTCGATTCGATTCGATTATTTTCAGTTCGATTCTTTTCGTTTCGATTCGATTCTGCTCGATTCTTTTCGATTTGATTCGATTCGATCATTTGGATTCAATTTGTTACATTTCGATTCGATTCTTTTCTATTCAGGTCGATTCGATTCTTTTTGATTCAGTTCGATTCAATTCTTTTCAACTCAATTCGATTCGGTTCGATTCTTTTCGATTCGATATGATTCGATTCGATTCAACTCAACTCGATTCTTTTCGATTCGATTTTTTCGATTCGATTCCTTTCAATTCGATTCGATTGGATTCTTTTCGTTTCAATTAGATTCTTTTCGATTTTACTTGATTCGAATCTTATCAATTCGATTCGGTACTGTTCGATTCGATTCTATTCAATTCAATTCGATTGGAATCGATTCTTTTCGATTCAATTCGATTCGATTCGATACGATTCTTTTCGATTGTATTCGATTCGATTCTTTTCGGTTCTCTTCGATTCGATTCTTTTCGATTCAATTCGATATGATTCGATTCTTTTCGATTCCATTCGATTCTTTTCTATTCGATTCGATTCGATTATTTTCGATTCAATTCGGTTTGATTCGATTATTTTCAACTCAATTCGATCGACTCGGTTCAATTATTTTCGATTCGATTCGATTCGATTATTTTCGATTCGATAAGATTACTTTCGATTCGATTATTTTCGATTCGATTTCATTATTTTCAATTCAATTCATTTCGATGTTTTTCGATTCGATTCAATGCGAATCAACTATTTTCTATTAGATTCGCTTCAATTATTTTCTTTTTTTTTCTAAATTTTTTATTTATTTATGATAGTCACAGAGAGAGAGAGAGAGGCAGAGATAGGCAGAGGGAGAAGCAAGCTCCAAGCACCGGGAGCCCTATGTGGGATTTGATCCCGGGTCTCCAGGATCGCGCCCTGGGCCAAAGGCAGGCACTAAACCGCTGCCCCTCCCAGGAATCCCCGCTTCAATTATTTTCGATTTGATTTGATTCGGTTATTTTCAATTCGATTCCATTTGATTATTTTCATTTCGGTTCGGTACGATTCGATTCTATTATTTTCGATTCGATTCGTTTCGTATCCATTCGAATCGTTTTGATTCCTTTCGGTTTTCGATTTGAATCGATTCTTTTCTTTTCGATTCGATTCTTTTCTATTCGGTTTGATTTTTTTGATTTGAATCGACTCGATTCTTTTTGATTCAAGTATATAAGATTCGATCCGATTCTTTTCGATTCAAATCGATACGATTCTTTTCGATTTGATTCGATTCGTTTTGATTCGACTCGATTCTTTTCGATTCAATTCTTTTCGATTCAATGAAATACGGTTCTATTCTTTTCGATTCGATTTGATTTGATTCTTTTTGATTCCATACGATTCGATTTGATTCTTTTCGATTTGATTCGATTCAACTCGATACTTTTCAAATCGATCATTTCGATCGATTCGATTCGATTCTTTTCATTTCGATTCGATTCTTTTCGATTTGATTCAATTCTTTTCAATTCGATTCGATTCGATTCTTTTCGTTTCGATTTGATTCTCTTCTATTTTATTTGATTCGATTCATTTCAATTAGATTCGATACTGTTCGATTCGATTCTTTTCGATTCAGGTCGATTGGAATCGATTCGATTCTTTCGGTTCTATTCGATTCGATTCGATACGATTCTCTTCGATTCGATTCTTTTCGGTCTGTTCGATTCGATTCTTTTCGATTCAGTTCGATTCGATTCTTTTGGACTCGATTCGATTCTTTGCGCTTTGATATGATTCGATTCGTTTCGACTTTTTTCGATTCGTGTCGATTCGAATCTATTCGATTCTTTTCTATTCAATTCGATTCGATTGATTCTTTTCGATTCGATTCCATTCGATTCTATTCTTTTCGATTCTTTTCGATTCGATACGATTCGATTCGATTCTTTTTGATTCGATTTTTTCGATTCGATTCTTTTCAATTTGATTCGATTCTTTTCAATTTGATTCTTTTCGATTCGATTCGATTCGCCTCTTGTCGTTTCGATTCGATTCTTTTTGATTCGATTCGATTCGATTCTTTTTGTTTCGATTATATTCTCTTCGATTCGATTCTTTTCGATTCGATTCGCTTCTTTTCGATTCGATTCTTCTCGAATCGATTCAATTCAATTCGATTCTTTTCGATTCGATTCTTTTCGATTTGATTCGATTCGATCATTTGGATTCCACTTGTTACATTTCGATTCGAATCTTTTCGATTCGATTCGATTCAATTCTTTTGGATTTCATTGGATTGATTTAGATAATTTTTGATTCGATTCGATTCTTTTACCCTAGCTTCGATGTGATTCTACTCGATTCAATTCATTTCGATTCTTCTTGATTCAATTCTTTTCGATTCTTTTTGATTCGGTTTGATTCTTTTCGATTCCATTCGATTCTTTTCGATTCGATTTAATTGTTTTTGAATCCATTTGATTCGATTCGATTATTTTCGATTCGACTCGATTGGATTCGATTCGGTTCGATTATCGATTCGATTCAATTCCAATTATTTTTGATTCGACTCGATTTGATTATTTTTTATTCAATTCGATTCAATTATTTTCGATTCGATGCAATTCGATTCGATTCTTCTCATTTCAATTCAATTCGATTCTTTCGAATTCGATTCGATTCGATTCTTTGTGTTTCGATTCGATTCTTTTCGATTTGAGTCAATTCTTTTCAATTCGATTTGATATTCTTCGATTCGATTCTTTTCGATTCGATTCTTTTCTATTCGATTCGTTTCGTTTCGATTCTTCGATTCGATTCGATTCGATTCTTTTCGATTCAATACGATTCGATCGATTCTTTTCAATGCGAATCAATTCGATTCCATTCTTTTTGATTCGATTCGATTCGATTCGATTATTTTTATTTATTTTTTTTTATTTTTATTTATTTATGATAGTCACAGAGAGAAAGAGAGAGAGGGGCAGAGACATAGGCAGTGGGAGAAGCAGGCTCCATGCACCGGGAGCCCGACATGGGATTCGATCCCGGGTCTCCAGGATCGCGCCCTGGGCCAAAGGCAGGCGGTAAACCGCTGCACCACCCAGGGATCCCGATTCGATTCTTTTAGATTTGATTTGATACGATTCTTTTCAATTCGATTTGATTCGATTCGATTCGTTTCGATTCTCTTTGATGTTTTTGATTCGATCTTTTCAACCGATTTAATTCGATTCGATTCATTTCGATTCGAATGTTTCGATTCTATTCTTTTTAATTCGATTCTTTTCGATTCGATTCGATTCGATTTTTTTCTTTTCGCTTCTTTTCGATTCGATTCGATTCGCCTCTTTTCGTTTCGATTCTATTGTTTTGGATTCGATTTGATTCCTTTCGTTTCGATTAGATTCTCTTCGATTCGATTCTTTTCGATTCAGTTCTTTTCGATTCGGTTCGATTTGATTCTTCTCCATTCGATTCGATTCGATTCGATAAGATTCTTTTCGTTCGATTCAATTCTGTTCGATTCGATTCGATTCGATTCGATTCGATTATTTTCAGTTCGATTCTTTCGTTTCGATTCGATTCTGCTCGATTCTTTTCGATTTGATTCGATTCGATCATTTGGATTCAATTTGTTACATTTCGATTCGATTCTTTTCTATTCAGGTCGATTCGATTCTTTTTGATTCAGTTCGATTCAATTCTTTTCAACTCAATTCGATTCGGTTCGATTCTTTTCGATTCGATATGATTCGATTCGATTCAACTCAACTCGATTCTTTTCGATTCGATTTTTTCGATTCGATTCCTTTCAATTCGATTCGATTGGATTCTTTTCGTTTCAATTAGATTCTTTTCGATTTTACTTGATTCGAATCTTATCAATTCGATTCGGTACTGTTCGATTCGATTCTATTCAATTCAATTCGATTGGAATCGATTCTTTTCGATTCAATTCGATTCGATTCGATACGATTCTTTTCGATTGTATTCGATTCGATTCTTTTCGGTTCTCTTCGATTCGATTCTTTTCGATTCAATTCGATATGATTCGATTCTTTTCGATTCCATTCGATTCTTTTCTATTCGATTCGATTCGATTATTTTCGATTCAATTCGGTTTGATTCGATTATTTTCAACTCAATTCGATCGACTCGGTTCAATTATTTTCGATTCGATTCGATTCGATTATTTTCGATTCGATAAGATTACTTTCGATTCGATTATTTTCGATTCGATTTCATTATTTTCAATTCAATTCATTTCGATGTTTTTCGATTCGATTCAATGCGAATCAACTATTTTCTATTAGATTCGCTTCAATTATTTTCTTTTTTTTTCTAAATTTTTTATTTATTTATGATAGTCACAGAGAGAGAGAGAGAGGCAGAGATAGGCAGAGGGAGAAGCAAGCTCCAAGCACCGGGAGCCCTATGTGGGATTTGATCCCGGGTCTCCAGGATCGCGCCCTGGGCCAAAGGCAGGCACTAAACCGCTGCCCCTCCCAGGAATCCCCGCTTCAATTATTTTCGATTTGATTTGATTCGGTTATTTTCAATTCGATTCCATTTGATTATTTTCATTTCGGTTCGGTACGATTCGATTCTATTATTTTCGATTCGATTCGTTTCGTATCCATTCGAATCGTTTTGATTCCTTTCGGTTTTCGATTTGAATCGATTCTTTCTTTTCGATTCGATTCTTTTCTATTCGGTTTGATTTTTTTGATTTGAATCGACTCGATTCTTTTTGATTCAAGTATATAAGATTCGATCCGATTCTTTTCGATTCAAATCGATACGATTCTTTTCGATTTGATTCGATTCGTTTGATTCGACTCGATTCTTTTCGATTCAATTCTTTTCGATTCAATGAAATACGGTTCTATTCTTTTCGATTCGATTTGATTTGATTCTTTTTGATTCCATACGATTCGATTTGATTCTTTTCGATTTGATTCGATTCAACTCGATACTTTCAAAATCGATCATTTCGATCGATTCGATTCGATTCTTTTCATTTCGATTCGATTCTTTTCGATTTGATTCAATTCTTTTCAATTCGATTCGATTCGATTCTTTTCGTTTCGATTTGATTCTCTTCTATTTTATTTGATTCGATTCATTTCAATTAGATTCGATACTGTTCGATTCGATTCTTTTCGATTCAGGTCGATTGGAATCGATTCGATTCTTTCGGTTCTATTCGATTCGATTCGATACGATTCTCTTCGATTCGATTCTTTCGGTCTGTTCGATTCGATTCTTTTCGATTCAGTTCGATTCGATTCTTTTGGACTCGATTCGATTCTTTGCGCTTTGATATGATTCGATTCGTTTCGACTTTTTTCGATTCGTGTCGATTCGAATCTATTCGATTCTTTTCTATTCAATTCGATTCGATTGATTCTTTTCGATTCGATTCCATTCGATTCTATTCTTTTCGATTCTTTTCGATTCGATACGATTCGATTCGATTCTTTTTGATTCGATTTTTTCGATTCGATTCTTTTCAATTTGATTCGATTCTTTTCAATTTGATTCTTTTCGATTCGATTCGATCGCCTCTTGTCGTTTCGATTCGATTCTTTTGATTCGATTCGATTCGATTCTTTTTGTTTCGATTATATTCTCTTCGATTCGATTCTTTTCGATTCGATTCGATTTGATACGATTCGCTTCTTTTCGATTCGATTCTTCTCGAATCGATTCAATTCAATTCGATTCTTTTCGATTCGATTCTTTTCGATTGATTCGATTCGATCATTTGGATTCCACTTGTTACATTTCGATTCGAATCTTTTCGATTCGATTCGATTCAATTCTTTGGATTTCATTGGATTGAGTTAGATAATTTTTGATTCGATTCGATTCTTTTTACCCTAGCTTCGATGTGATTCTACTCGATTCAATTCATTTCGATTCTTCTTGATTCAATTCTTTTCGATTCTTTTTGATTCGGTTTGATTGCTTTTCGATTCCATTCGATTCTTTTCGATTCGATTTAATTGTTTTTGAATCCATTTGATTCGATTCGATTATTTCGATTCGACTCGATTGGATTCGATTCGGTTCGATTATCGATTCGATTCAATTCCAATTATTTTTGATTCGACTCGATTTGATTATTTTTTATTCAATTCGATTCAATTATTTTCGATTCGATGCAATTCGATTCGATTCTTCTCATTTCAATTCAATTCGATTCTTTCGAATTCGATTCGATTCGATTCTTTGTGTTTCGATTCGATCCTTTTCGATTTGAGTCAATTCTTTTCAATTCGATTTGATATTCTTCGATTCAATTCTTTTCGATTCGATTCGATTCGATTCTTTTCGATTCGATTCGATTCCATTCGATTCGATTCTTTTCGATTCAATACGATTCGATCGATTCTTTTCGATGCGAATCAATTCGATTCCATTCTTTTTGATTCGATTCGATTCGATTCTTTTAGATTTGATTGATACGATTCTTTTCAATTCGATTTGATTCAATTCGATTCGTTTCGATTCGTTTCGATTCTCTTTGATGTTTTTGATTCGATCTTTTCAACCGATTTAATTCGATTCGATTCATTTCGATTTGATTCGATTCGAATTTTTCGATTCTATTCTTTTCAATTCGATTCTTTTCGATTCGATTCGATTCGATTTTTTTCTATTCGCTTTCTTTTCGATTCGATTCGATTCGCCTCTTTTCGTTTCGATTCTATTCTTTTGGATTCGATTTGATTCTTTTCGTTTCGATTAGATTCTCTTCGATTCGATTCTTTTCGATTCAGTTCTTTTCGATTCGGTTCGATTTGATTCTTCTCCATTCGATTCGATTCGATTCTTTTCGATTCGATTCGATAAGATTCTTTTCGTTCGATTCAATTCTATTCGATTCTATTCTATTCGATTCGATTCGATTATTTTCAGTTCGATTCTTTTCGTTTCGATTCGATTCTGCTCGATTCTTTTTCGATTTGATTCGATTCGATCATTTGGATTCAATTTGTTACATTTCGATTCGATTCTTTTCTATTCAGTTCGATTCGATTCTTTTTGATTCAGTTCGATTCGATTCTTTTCAATTCGATTCGATTCTTTTCGATTTGATTCAATTCTTTTCAATTCGATTCGATTCGATTCTTTTCGTTTCGATTTTTCAATTCGATTCCTTTCAATTCGATTCGATTGGATTCTTTTCGTTTCAATTAGATTCTTTTTCGATTTTATTTGATTCGAATCTTATCAATTCGATTCGGTACTGTTCGATTCGATTCTTTTCGATTCAGTTCGATTCGATTCTTTTTGATTCGATTCGATTCTTTCGCTTTGATATGATTCGATTCGTTTCGACTTTTTTCGATTCGTGTCGATTCGAATCTATTCGATTCTTTTCTATTCAATTCGATTCGATTGATTCTTTTCGATTTCGATTTCCATTCGATTCTATTCTGTTCAATTCGATTCGATTCTTTTCGATTCGATTCGATTCTTTTTGATTCGATTTTTTCGATTCGATTCTTTTCAATTGATTCGATTCTTTTCAATTTGATTCTTTTCGATTCGATTCGATTCGCCTCTGTCGTTCGATTCGATTCTTTTTGATTCGATTCGATTCGATTCTTTTTGTTTCGATTATATTCTCTTCGATTCGATTCTTTTCGATTCGATTCGCTTCTTTTCGATTCGATTCTTCTCGAATCGATTCAATTTCAATTCGATTCTTTTCGATTCGATTCTTTTCGATTTGATTCGATTCGATCATTTGGATTCCAACTTGTTACATTTCGATTCGAATCTTTTCGATTCGAATTCGATTCAATTCTTTTGGATTTCATTGGATTGATTTAGATAATTTTTGATTCGATTCGATTCTTTTACCCTAGCTTCGATGTGATTCTACTCGATTCAATTCATTTCGATTCTTCTTGATTCAATTCTTTTCGATTCTTTTTGATTCGGTTTGATTCTTTTCGATTCCATTCGATTCTTTTCGATTCGATTTAATTGTTTTTGAATCCATTTGATTCGATTCGATTATTTTCGATTCGACTCGATTGGATTCGATTCGGTTCGATTATCGATTCGATTCAATTCCAATTATTTTTGATTCGACTCGATTTGATTATTTTTTATTCAATTCGATTCAATTATTTTCGATTCGATGCAATTCGATTCGATTCTTCTCATTTCAATTCAATTCGATCTTTCGAATTCGATTCGATTCGATTCTTTGTGTTTCGATTCGATTCTTTTCGATTTGAGTCAATTCTTTCAATTCGATTTGATATTCTTCGATTCGATTCTTTCGATTCGATTCTTTTCTATTCGATTCGTTTCGTTCGATTCTTCGATTCGATTCGATTCGATTCTTTTCGATTCAATACGATTCGATCGATTCTTTTCAATGCGAATCAATTCGATTCCATTCTTTTGATTCGATTCGATTCGATTCGATTATTTTTATTTATTTTTTTTTATTTTTATTTATTATGATAGTCACAGAGAGAAGAGAGAGAGGGGCAGAGACATAGGCAGTGGGAGAAGCAGGCTCCATGCACCGGGAGCCCGACATGGGATTCGATCCCGGGTCTCCAGGATCGCGCCTGGGCCAAAGGCAGGCGGTAAACCGCTGCACCACCCAGGGATCCCGATTCGATTCTTTTAGATTTGATTTGATACGATTCTTTTCAATTCGATTTGATTCGATTCGATTCGTTTCGATTCTCTTTGATGTTTTTTGATTCGATCTTTTCAAACCGATTTAATTCGATTCGATTCATTTCGATTCGAATGTTTCGATTCTATTCTTTTAATTCGATTCTTTTCGATTCGATTCGATTCGATTTTTTTTCTTTTCGCTTCTTTTCGATTCGATTCGATTCGCCTCTTTTCGTTTCGATTCTATTGTTTTGGATTCGATTTGATTCCTTTCGTTTCGATTAGATTCTCTTCGATTCGATTCTTTTCGATTCAGTTCTTTTCGATTCGGTTCGATTTGATTCTTCTCCATTCGATTCGATTCGATTCGATAAGATTCTTTTCGTTCGATTCAATTCTGTTCGATTCGATTCGATTCGATTCGATTATTTTCAGTTCGATTCTTTTCGTTTCGATTCGATTCTGCTCGATTCTTTTCGATTTGATTCGATTCGATCATTTGGATTCAATTTGTTACATTTCGATTCGATTCTTTTCTATTCAGGTCGATTCGATTCTTTTTGATTCAGTTCGATTCAATTCTTTTCAACTCAATTCGATTCGGTTCGATTCTTTCGATTCGATATGATTCGATTCGATTCAACTCAACTCGATTCTTTTCGATTCGATTTTTTTCGATTCGATTCCTTTCAATTCGATTCGATTGGATTCTTTTCGTTTCAATTAGATTCTTTTCGATTTTTACTTGATTCGAATCTTATCAATTCGATTCTGGTACTGTTCGATTCGATTCTATTCAATTCAATTCGATTGGAATCGATTCTTTTCGATTCAATTCGATTCGATTCGATACGATTCTTTTCGATTGTATTCGATTCGATTCTTTTCGGTTCTCTTCGATTCGATTCTTTTCGATTCAATTCGATATGATTCGATTCTTTTCGATTCCATTCGATTCTTTTCTATTCGATTCGATTCGATTATTTTCGATTCAATTCGGTTTGATTCGATTATTTTCAACTCAATTCGATCGACTCGGTTCAAGTATTTTCGATTCGATTCGATTCGATTATTTTCGATTCGATAAGATTACTTTCGATTCGATTATTTCGATTCGATTTCATTATTTTCAATTCAATTCATTTCGATGTTTTTCGATTCGATTCAATGCGAATCAACTATTTCTATTAGATTCGCTTCAATTATTTTCTTTTTTTTTCTAAATTTTTTATTTATTTATGATAGTCACAGAGAGAGAGAGAGAGGCAGAGATAGGCAAGAGGGAGAAGCAAGCTCCAAGCACAGGGAGCCCTATGTGGGATTTGATCCCGGGTCTCCAGGATCGCGCCCTGGGCCAAAGGCAGGCACTAAACCGCTGCCCCTCCCAGGAATCCCCGCTTCAATTATTTTCGATTTGATTTGATTCGGTTATTTTTCAATTCGATTCCATTTGATTATTTTCATTTCGGTTCGGTACGATTCGATTCTATTATTTCGATTCGATTCGTTTCGTATCCATTTCGATCCTTTTGATTCCTTTCGGTTTCGATTGAATCGATTCGTTTCTTTTCGATTCGATTCTTTTCTATTCGGTTTGATTTTTTTGATTTGAATCGACTCGATTCTGTTTTGATTCAAGTATATAAGATCGATCCGATTCTTTTTCGATTCAAATCGATACGATTCTTTTCGATTTGATTCGATTCGTTTTGATTCGACTCGATTCTTTTCGATTCAATTTCTTTTCGATTCAATGAAATACGGTTCTATTCTTTGCGATTCGATTTGATTTGATTCTTTTTGATTCCATACGATTCGATTTGATTCTTTCGATTTGATTCGATTCAACTCGATACATTTCAATCGATCATTTCGATCGATTCGATTCGATTCTTTTCATTTCGATTCGATTCTTTTCGATTTGATTTCAATGTCTTTTTCAATTCGATTCGATTCGATTCTTTCGTTCGATTTGATTCTCTTCTATTTATTTGATTCGATTCATTTCAATTAGATTCGATACTGTTCGATTCGATTCTTTTCGATTCAGGTCGATTGGAATCGATCTGTTCTTTCGGTTCTATTCGATTCGATTCGATACGATTCTCTTCGATTCGATTCTTTTCGGTCTGTTCGATTCGATTTCTTTTCGATTCAGTTCGTTCGATTCTTTTGGACTCGATTCGATTCTTTGCGCTTTGATATGATCGAATTCGTTTCGACTTTTTTTCGATTCGTGTCGATTCGAATCTATTCGATTCTTTTCTATTCAATTCGATTCGATTGATTCTTTTCGATTCGATTCCATTCGATTCTATCTTTTCGATTCTTTCGATTCGATACGATTCGATCGATTCTTTTTGATTCGATTTTTTCGATTCGATTCTTTTCAATTTGATTCGATTCTTTTCATTTGATTCTTTCGATTCGATTCGCTTCGCCTCTTGTCGTTTCGATTCGATTCTTTTTGATTCGATTCGATTCGATTCTTTTGTTTCGATTATATTCTTTCGATTCGATTCTTTCGATTCGATTCGCTTCTTTTCGATTCGATTCTTCTCGAATCGATTCAATTCAATTCGATTCTTTTCGATTCGATTCTTTTCGATTTGATTCGATTCGATCATTGGATTCCACTTGTTACATTTCGATTCGAATCTTTTCGATTCGATTCGATTCAATTCTTTGGATTTCATTGGATTGATTAGATAATTTTTGATTCGATTCGATTCTTTTACCCTAGCTTCGATGTGATTCTACTCGATTCAATTCATTTCGATTCTTCTTGATTCAATTCTTTTCGATTCTTTTTGATTCGGTTTGATTCTTTTCGATTCCATTCGATTCTTTTCGATTCGATTTAATTGTTTTTGAATCCATTTGATTCGATTCGATTATTTTCGATTCGACTCGATTGGATTCGATTCGGTTCGATTATCGATTCGATTCAATTCCAATTATTTTTGATTCGACTCGATTTGATTATTTTTTATTCAATTCGATTCAATTATTTTCGATTCGATGCAATTCGATTCGATTCTTCTCATTTCAATTCAATTCGATTCTTTCGAATTCGATTCGATTCGATTTTTGTTTCGATTCGATCTTTTCGATTTGAGTCAATTCTTTTCAATTCGATTTGATATTCTTCGATTCGATTCTTTTCGATTCGATTCTTTTCTATCGATTCGTTTCGTTTCGATTCGATTCGATTCGATTCGATTCTTTCGATTCAATACGATTCGATCGATTCTTTTCAATGCGAATCAATTCGATTCCATTCTTTTTGATTCGATTCGATTCGATTCGATTATTTTTATTATTTTTTTTTATTTTTATTATTTATGATAGGCACAGGAGAGAAAGAAGAGAGAGGGGCAGAGGACATAGGCAGTGGGAGAAGCAGGCTCCATGCACCGGGAGCCCGACATGGGATTCGATCCCGGGTCTCCAGGATCGCGCCCTGGGCCAAAGGCAGGCGGTAAACCGCTGCACCACCCAGGGATCCCGATTCGATTCTTTTAGATTTGATTTGATACGATTCTTTTCAATTCGATTTGATTCGATTCGATTCGTTTCGATTCTCTTTGATGTTTTTTGATTCGATCTTTTCAACCGATTTAATTCGATTCGATTCATTTCGATTCGAATGTTTCGATTCTATTCTTTTTAATTCGATTCTTTTCGATTCGATTCGATTCGATTTTTTCTTTTCGCTTCTTTTCGATTTCGATTCGATTCGCCTCTTTTCGTTTCGATTCTATTGTTTTGGATTCGATTTGATTCCTTTCGTTTCGATTAGATTCTCTTCGATTCGAGTTCTTTTCGATTCAGTTTCTTTTCGATTCGGTTCGATTTGATTCTTCTCCAATTCGATTCGATTCGATTCGATAAGATCTTTCGTTCGATTCAATTCTGTTCGATTCGATTCGATGCGATTCATTCGATTATTTTCAGTCGATTCTTTTCGTTTCGATTCGATTCTGCTCGATCTTTTCGATTTGATTCGATTCGATCATTTGGGATTCAATTTGTTACATTTCGATTCGATTCTTTCTATCAGGGGTCGATTCGATTCTTTTTGATTCAGTTCGATTCAATTCTTTTCAACTCAATCGATTCGGTTTCGATTCTTTCGATTCGATTATGATTCGATTCGATTCAACTCAACTCGATTCTTTTCGATTCGATTTTTTCGATTCGATTCCTTTCAATTCGATTCGATTGGATCTTTTCGTTTCAATTAGATTCTTTTCGATTTACTTGATTCAGCATCTTATCAATTCGATTCGGGTACTGTTCGATTCGATTCTATCAATTCAATTCGATTGGAATCGATTTCTTTTCGATTCAATTCGATTCGATTCGATACGATTCTTTCGATGTATTCGATTCGATTCTTTTCGGTTCTCTTCGATTCGATTCTCTTTCGATTCAATTCGATATGATTCGATTCTTTCGATTCATTCGATTCTTTTCTATTCGATTCGATTCGATTATTTTCGATTCAATTCGGTTTGATTCGATTATTTTCAACTCAATTCGATCGACTCGGTTCAATTATTTTCGATTCGATTCGATTCGATTATTTTCGATTCGATAAGATTACTTTCGATTCGATTATTTTCGATTCGATTTCATTATTTTCAATTCAATTCATTTCGATGTTTTTCGATTCGATTCAATGCGAATCAACTATTTTCTATTAGATTCGCTTCAATTATTTTCTTTTTTTTCTAAATTTTTATTTATTTATGATAGTCACAGAGAGAGAGAGAGGCAGAGATAGGCAGAGGGAGAAGCAAGCTCCAAGCACCGGGAGCCTATGTGGGATTTGATCCCGGGTCTCCAGGATCGCGCCCTGGGCCAAAGGCAGGCACTAAACCGCTGCCCCTCCCAGGAATCCCCGCTTCAATTATTTTCGATTTGATTGATTCGGTTATTTTCAATTCGATTCCATTTGATTATTTTCATTTCGGTTCGGTACGATTCGATTCTATTATTTTCGATTCGATTCGTTTCGTATCCATTCGAATCGTTTTGATTCCTTTCGGTTTTCGATTTGAATCGATTCTTTTCTTTTCGATTCGATTCTTTTCTATTCGGTTTGATTTTTTGATTTGAATCGACTCGATTCTTTTTGATTCAAGTATATAAGATTCGATCCGATTCTTTTCGATTCAAATCGATACGATTCTTTTCGATTTGATTCGATTCGTTTTGATTCGACTCGATTCTTTTCGATTCAATTCTTTTCGATTCAATGAAATACGGTTCTATTCTTTTCGATTCGATTTGATTTGATTCTTTTTGATTCCATACGATTCGATTTGATTCTTTTCGATTTGATTCGATTCAACTCGATACTTTTCAAATCGATCATTTCGATCGATTCGATTCGATTCTTTTCATTCGATTCGATTCTTTTCGATTTGATTCAATTCTTTTCAATTCGATTCGATTCGATTCTTTCGTTTCGATTTGATTCTTCTATTTTATTTGATTCGATTCATTTCAATTAGATTCGATACTGTTCGATTCGATTCTTTTCGATTCAGGTCGATTGGAATCGATTCGATTCTTTCGGTTCTATTCGATTCGATTCGATACGATTCTCTTCGATCGATTCTTTTCGGTCTGTTCGATTTCGATTCTTTTCGATTCAGTTCGATTCGATTCTTTTGGACTCGATTCGATTCTTTGCGCTTTGCTATGATTCGATTCGTTTCGACTTTTTTCGATTCGTGTCGATTCGAATCTATTCGATTCTTTTCTATCAATTCGATTCGATTGATTCTTTTCGATTCGATCCATTCGATTCTATTCTTTTCGATTCTTTTCGATTCGATACGATCGATTTCGATTCTTTTTGATTCGATTTTTTCGATTCGATTCTTTTCAATTTGATTCGATTCTTTTCAATTGATTCTTTTCGATTCGATTCGATTCGCCTCTTGTCGTTTCGATTCGATTCTTTTTGATTCGATTCGATTCGATTCTTTTTGTTTCGATTATATTCTCTTCGATTCGATTCTTTTCGATTCGATTCGATTTGATACGATTCGCTTCTTTTCGATTCGATTCTTCTCGAATCGATTCAATTCAATTCGATTCTTTTCGATTCGATTCTTTTCGATTTGATTCGATTCGATCATTTGGATTCCACTTGTTACATTTCGATTCGAATCTTTTCGATTCGATTCGATTCAATTCTTTTGGATTTCATTGGATTGAGTTAGATAATTTTTGATTCGATTCGATTCTTTTACCCTAGCTTCGATGTGATTCTACTCGATTCAATTCATTTCGATTCTTCTTGATTCAATTTTTCGATTCTTTTTGATTCGGTTTGATTCTTTTCGATTCCATTCGATTCTTTCGATTCGATTTAATTGTTTTTGAATCCATTTGATTCGATTTCGATTATTTTCGATTCGACTCGATTGGATTCGATTCGGTTCGATTATCGATTCGATTCAATTCCAATTATTTTTGATCTGACTCGATTTGATTATTTTTTATTCAATTCGATTCAATTATTTCAATTCGATGCAATTCGATTCGATTCTTCTCATTTCAATTCAATCGATTCTTTCGAATTCGAGTCGATTCGATTCTTTGTGTTTCGATTCGATCCTTTTCGATTTGAGTCAATTCTTTTCAATTCGATTTGATATTCTTCGATTCAATTCTTTTCGATTCGATTCGATTCGATTCTTTTCGATTCGATTCGATTCCATTCGATTCGATTCTTTCGATTCAATACGATTCGATCGATTCTTTTCGATGCGAATCAATTCGATTCCATTCTTTTTGATTCGATCGATTCGATTCTTTTAGATTTGATTTGATACGATTCTTTTCAATTCGATTTGATTCAATTCGATTCGTTTTCGATTCGTTTCGATTCTCTTTGATGTTTTTTGATTCGATCTTTTCAAACCGATTTAATTCGATTCGATTTCATTTCGATTTTGATTCGATTCGAATTTTTCGATTCTATTCTTTTCAATTCGATTCTTTTCGATTCGATTCGATTCGATTTTTTCTATTTCGCTTCTTTTCGATTCGATTCGATTCGCCTCTTTTCGTTTCGATTCTATTCTTTTGGATTCGATTTGATTCTTTTCGTTTCGATTAGATTCTCTTCGATTCGATTCTTTTCGATTCAGTTCTTTTCGATTCGGTTCGATTGATTCTTCTCATTCGATTCGATTCGATTCTTTTCGATCGATTCGATAAGATTCTTTTCGTTCGATTTCAATCTATTCGATTCTATTCTATTCGATTCGATTCGATTATTTCAGTTCGATTCTTTTCGTTTCGACTTCGATTCTGCTCGATTCTTTTCGATTTGATTCGATTCGATCATTGGATTCAATTTGTTACATTTCGATTCGATTCTTTTCTATTCAGTTCGATTCGATTCTTTTTGATTCAGTTCGATTCGATTTTCAATTCGATTCGATTCTTTTCGATTTGATTCAATTCTTTTCAATTCGATTCGATTCGATTCTTTTCGTTTCGATTTTTTCAATTCGATTCCTTTCAATTCGATTCGATTGGATTCTTTTCGTTTCAATTAGATTCTTTTCGATTTTATTTGATTCGAATCTTATCAATTCGATTCGGTACTGTTCGATTCGATTCTTTTCGATTCAGTTCGATTCGATTCTTTTTGATTCGATTCGATTCTTTTCGCTTTGATATGATTCGATTCGTTTCGACTTTTTTCGATTCGTGTCGATTCGAATCTATTCGATTCTTTTCTATTCAATTCGATTCGATTGATTCTTTTCGATTCGATTCCATTCGATTCTATTCTTTTCAATTCGATTCGATTCTTTTCGATTCGATTCGATTCTTTTTGATTCGATTTTTTCGATTCGATTCTTTTCAATTTGATTCGATTTTTCAATTTGATTCTTTTCGATTCGATTCGATTCGCCTCTTGTCGTTTCGATTCGATTCTTTTTGATTCGATTCGATTCGATTCTTTTTGTTTCGATTATATTCTCTTCGATTCGATTCTTTTCGATTCGATTCGCTTCTTTTCGATTCGATTCTTCTCGAATCGATTCAATTCAATTCGATTCTTTTCGATTCGATTCTTTTCGATTTGATTCGATTCGATCATTTGGATTCCACTTGTTACATTTCGATTCGAATCTTTTCGATTCGATTCGATTCAATTCTTTTGGATTTCATTGGATTGATTTAGATAATTTTTGATTCGATTCGATTTTTACCCTAGCTTCGATGTGATTCTACTCGATTCAATTCATTTCGATTCTTCTTGATTCAATTCTTTTCGATTCTTTTTGATTCGGTTTGATTCTTTTCGATTTCATTCGATTCTTTTCGATTCGATTTAATTGTTTTTGAATCCATTTGATTCGATTCGATTATTTTCGATTCGACTCGATTGGATTCGATTCGGTTCGATTATCGATTCGATTCAATTCCAATTATTTTTGATTCGACTCGATTTGATTATTTTTTATTCAATTCGATTCAATTATTTTCGATTCGATGCAATTCGATTCGATTCTTCTCATTTCAATTCAATTCGATTCTTTCGAATTCGATTCGATTCGATTCTTTGTGTTTCGATTCGATTCTTTTCGATTTGAGTCAATTCTTTTCAATTCGATTTGATATTCTTCGATTCGATTCTTTTCGATTCGATTCTTTTCTATTCGATTCGTTTCGTTTCGATTCTTCGATTCGATTCGATTCGATTCTTTTCGATTCAATACGATTCGATCGATTCTTTTCAATGCGAATCAATTCGATTCCATTCTTTTTGATTCGATTCGATTCGATTATTTTTATTTATTTTTTTATTTTTTTATTTATGATAGTCACAGAGAGAAAGAGAGAGAGGGGCAGAGACATAGGCAGTGGGAGAAGCAGGCTCCATGCACCGGGAGCCCGACATGGGATTCGATCCCGGGTCTCCAGGATCGCGCCCTGGGCCAAAGGCAGGCGGTAAACCGCTGCACCACCCAGGGATCCCGATTCGATTCTTTTAGATTTGATTTGATACGATTCTTTTCAATTCGATTTGATTCGAGATTCGTTTCGATTCTCTTTGATGTTTTTGATTCGATCTTTTCAACCGATTTAATTCGATTCGATTCATTTCGATTCGAATGTTTCGATTCTATTCTTTTTAATTCGATTCTTTTCGATTCGATTCGATTCGATTTTTTTCTTTTCGTCTTTTCGATTCGATTCGATTCGCCTCTTTTCGTTTCGATTCTATTGTTTTGGATTCGATTTGATTCCTTTCGTTTCGATTAGATTCTCTTCGGTTCGATTTGATTCTTCTCCATTCGATTCGATTCGATTCGATAAGATTCTTTTCGTTCGATTCAATTCTGTTCGATTCGATTCGATTCGATTCGATTCGATTATTTTCAGTTCGATTCTTTTCGTTTCGATTCGATTCTGCTCGATTCTTTTCGATTTGATTCGATTCGATCATTTGGATTCAATTTGTTACATTTCGATTCGATTCTTTTCTATTCAGGTCGATTCGATTCTTTTTGATTCAGTTCGATTCAATTCTTTTCAACTCAATTCGATTCGGTTCGATTTTCGATTCGATATGATTCGATTCGATTCAACTCAACTCGATTCTTTTCGATTCGATTTTTTCGATTCGATTCCTTTCAATTCGATTCGATTGGATTCTTTTCGTTTCAATTAGATTCTTTTCGATTTTACTTGATTCGAATCTTATCAATTCGATTCGGTACTGTTCGATTCGATTCTATTCAATTCAATTCGATTGGAATCGATTCTTTTCGATTCAATTCGATTCGATTCGATACGATCTTTTCGATTGTATTCGATTCGATTCTTTTCGGTTCTCTTCGATTCGATTCTTTTCGATTCAATTCGATATGATTCGATTCTTTTCGATTCCATTCGATTCTTTTCTATTCGATTCGATTCGATTATTTTCGATTCAATTCGGTTTGATTCGATTATTTTCAACTCAATTCGATCGACTCGGTTCAATTATTTTCGATTCGATTCGATTCGATTATTTTCGATTCGATAAGATTACTTTCGATTCGATATTTTCGATTCGATTTCATTATTTTCAATTCAATTCATTTCGATTTTTCGATTCGATTCAATGCGAATCAACTATTTTCTATTAGATTCGCTTCAATTATTTTCTTTTTTTTTCTAAATTTTTTATTTATTTATGATAGTCACAGAGAGAGAGAGAGGCAGAGATAGGCAGAGGGAGAAGCAAGCTCCAAGCACCGGGAGCCCTATGTGGGATTTGATCCCGGGTCTCCAGGATCGCGCCCTGGGCCAAAGGCAGGCACTAAACCGCTGCCCCTCCCAGGAATCCCCGCTTCAATTATTTTCGATTTGATTTGATTCGGTTATTTTCAATTCGATTCCATTTGATTATTTTCATTTCGGTTCGGTACGATTCGATTCTATTATTTTCGATTCGATTCGTTTCGTATCCATTCGAATCGTTTTGATTCCTTTCGGTTTTCGATTTGAATCGATTCTTTCTTTTCGATTCGATTCTTTTCTATTCGGTTTGATTTTTTTGATTTGAATCGACTCGATTCTTTTGATTCAAGTATATAAGATTCGATCCGATTCTTTTCGATTCAAATCGATACGATTCTTTTCGATTTGATTCGATTCGTTTTGATTCGACTCGATTCTTTTCGATTCAATTCTTTTCGATTCAATGAAATACGGTTCTATTCTTTTCGATTCGATTTGATTTGATTCTTTTGATTCCATACGATTCGATTTGATTCTTTTCGATTTGATTCGATTCAACTCGATACTTTTCAAATCGATCATTTCGATCGATTCGATTCGATTCTTTTCATTTCGATTCGATTCTTTTCGATTTGATTCAATTCTTTTCAATTCGATTCGATTCGATTTTTCGTTTCGATTTGATTCTCTTCTATTTTATTTGATTCGATTCATTTCAATTAGATTCGATACTGTTCGATTCGATTCTTTTCGATTCAGGTCGATTGGAATCGATTCGATTCTTTCGGTTCTATTCGATTCGATTCGATACGATTCTCTTCGATTCGATTCTTTTCGGTCTGTTCGATTCGATTCTTTTCGATTCAGTTCGATTCGATTCTTTGGACTCGATTCGATTCTTTGCGCTTTGATATGATTCGATTCGTTTCGACTTTTTTCGATTCGTGTCGATTCGAATCTATTCGATTCTTTTCTATTCAATTCGATTCGATTGATTCTTTTCGATTCGATTCCATTCGATTCTTTTCGATTCTTTTCGATTCGATACGATTCGATTCGATTCTTTTTGATTCGATTTTTTCGATTCGATTCTTTTCAATTTGATTCGATTCTTTTCAATTTGATTCTTTTCGATTCGATTCGATTCGCCTCTTGTCGTTTCGATTCGATTCTTTTTGATTCGATTCGATTCGATTCTTTTTGTTTCGATTATATTCTCTTCGATTCGATTCTTTCGATTCGATTCGATTTGCTTCGATTCTCGATTCGATTTCTCGAATCGATTCAATTCAATTCGATTCTTTTCGATTCGATTTTTTCGATTTGATTCGATTCGATCATTTGGATTCCACTTGTTACATTTCGATTCGAATCTTTTCGATTCGATTCGATTCAATTCTTTTGGATTTCATTGGATTGAGTTAGAGAATTTTTGATTCGATTCGATTCTTTTACCCTAGCTTCGATGTGATTCTACTCGATTCAATTCATTTCGATTCTCTTGATTCAATCTTTTCGATTCTTTTTGATTCGGTTTGATTCTTTTCGATTCCATTCGATTCTTTTCGATTCGATTTAATTGTTTTTGAATCCATTGATTCGATTCGATTTCGATTCGACTCGATTGGATTCGATTCGGTTCGATTATCGATTCGATTCAATTCCAATTATTTTGATTCGACTCGATTTGATTATTTTTATTCAATTCGATTCAATTATTTTCGATTCGATGCAATTCGATTCGATTCTTCTCATTTCAATTCAATTCGATTCTTTCGAATTCGATTCGATTCGATTCTTGTGTTTCGATTCGATCCTTTTCGATTTGAGTCAATTCTTTTGATTCGATTGATATTTTCGATTCAATTCTTTTCGATTCGATTCGATCGATTCTTTTCGATTGATTCGATTCCATCGATTCGATTCTCGATTCAATACGATTCGATCGATTCTTTTCGATGCGAATCAATTCGATTCCATTCTTTTTGATTCGATTCGATCGATTTTAGATTTGATTTGATACGATTCTTTTCAATTCGATTTGATTCAATTCGATTCGTTTCGATTCGTTTCGATTCTCTTTGATGTTTTTTGATTCGATCTTTTCAACCGATTTAATTCGATTCGATTCATTTCGATTTGATTCGATTCGAATTTTTCGATTCTATTCTTTTCAATTCGATTCTTTTCGATTCGATTCGATTCGATTTTTTTCTATTCGCTTCTTTTCGATTCGATTCGATTCGCCTCTTTTCGTTTCGATTCTATTCTTTTGGATTCGATTTGATTCTTTTCGTTTCGATTAGATTCTCTTCGATTCGATTCTTTTCGATTCAGTTCTTTTCGATTCGGTTCGATTTGATTCTTCTCCATTCGATTCGATTCGATTCTTTTCGATTCGATTCGATAAGATTCTTTTCGTTCGATTCAATTCTATTCGATTCTATTCTTCGATTCGATTCGATTATTTTCAGTTCGATTCTTTTCGTTTCGATTCGATTCTGCTCGATTCTTTTCGATTTGATTCGATTCGATCATTTGGATTCAATTTGTTACATTTCGATTCGATTCTTTTCTATTCAGTTCGATTCGATTCTTTTTGATTCAGTTCGATTCGATTCTTTTCAATTCGATTCGATTCTTTTCGATTTGATTCAATTCTTTTCAATTCGATTCGATTCGATTCTTTTCGTTTC
The DNA here is from genome assembly GCF_011100685.1 of Canis lupus familiaris. NCBI lineage: Eukaryota > Metazoa > Chordata > Mammalia > Carnivora > Canidae > Canis > Canis lupus. The sequence continues at coordinate 10,827 of NW_023330497.1, read as the reverse complement.
GATTTTTTCAATTCGATTCCTTTCAATTCGATTCGATTGGATTCTTTTCGTTTCAATTAGATTCTTTTCGATTTTATTTGATTCGAATCTTATCAATTCGATTCGGTACTGTTCGATTCGATTCTTTTCGATTCAGTTCGATTCGATTCTTTTTGATTCGATTCGATTCTTTTCGCTTTGATATGATTCGATTCGTTTCGACTTTTTTCGATTCGTGTCGATTCGAATCTATTCGATTCTTTTCTATTCAATTCGATTCGATTGATTCTTTTCGATTCGATTCCATTCGATTCTATTCTTTTCAATTCGATTCGATTCTTTTCGATTCGATTCGATTCTTTTTGATTCGATTTTTTCGATTCGATTCTTTTCAATTTGATTCGATTCTTTTCAATTTGATTCTTTTCGATTCGATTCGATTCGCCTCTTGTCGTTTCGATTCGATTCTTTTTGATTCGATTCGATTCGATTCTTTTTGTTTCGATTATATTCTCTTCGATTCGATTCTTTTCGATTCGATTCGATTCTTTTCGATTCGATTCTTCTCGAATCGATTCAATTCAATTCGATTCTTTTCGATTCGATTCTTTTCGATTTGATTCGATTCGATCATTTGGATTCCACTTGTTACATTTCGATTCGAATCTTTTCGATTCGATTCGATTCAATTCTTTTGGATTTCATTGGATTGATTTAGATAATTTTTGATTCGATTCGATTTTTTACCCTAGCTTCGATGTGATTCTACTCGATTCAATTCATTTCGATTCTTCTTGATTCAATTCTTTTCGATTCTTTTTGATTCGGTTTGATTCTTTTCGATTCCATTCGATTCTTTTCGATTCGATTTAATTGTTTTTGAATCCATTTGATTCGATTCGATTATTTTCGATTCGACTCGATTGGATTCGATTCGGTTCGATTATCGATTCGATTCAATTCCAATTATTTTTGATTCGACTCGATTTGATTATTTTTTATTCAATTCGATTCAATTATTTTCGATTCGATGCAATTCGATTCGATTCTTCTCATTTCAATTCAATTCGATTCTTTCGAATTCGATTCGATTCGATTCTTTGTGTTTCGATTCGATTCTTTTCGATTTGAGTCAATTCTTTTCAATTCGATTTGATATTCTTCGATTCGATTCTTTTCGATTCGATTCTTTTCTATTCGATTCGTTTCGTTCGATTCTTCGATTCGATTCGATTCGATTCTTTTCGATTCAATACGATTCGATCGATTCTTTTCAATGCGAATCAATTCGATTCCATTCTTTTTGATTCGATTCGATTCGATTCGATTATTTTTATTTATTTTTTTTTTTTTATTTATTATATGATAGTCACAGAGAGAAAGAGAGAGAGGGGCAGAGACATAGGCAGTGGGAGAAGCAGGCTCCATGCACCGGGAGCCCGACATGGGATTCGATCCCGGGTCTCCAGGATCGCGCCCTGGGCCAAAGGCAGGCGGTAAACCGCTGCACCACCCAGGGATCCCGATTCGATTCTTTTAGATTTGATTTGATACGATTCTTTTCAATTCGATTTGATTCGATTCGATTCGTTTCGATTCTCTTTGATGTTTTTTGATTCGATCTTTTCAACCGATTTAATTCGATTCGATTCATTTCGATTCGAATGTTTCGATTCTATTCTTTTTAATTCGATTCTTTTCGATTCGATTCGATTCGATTTTTTCTTTTCGCTTCTTTTCGATTCGATTCGATTCGCCTCTTTTCGTTTCGATTCTATTGTTTTGGATTCGATTTGATTCCTTTCGTTTCGATTAGATTCTCTTCGATTCGATTCTTTTCGATTCAGTTCTTTTCGATTCGGTTCGATTTGATTCTTCTCCATTCGATTCGATTCGATTCGATAAGATTCTTTTCGTTCGATTCAATTCTGTTCGATTCGATTCGATTCGATTCGATTCGATTATTTTCAGTTCGATTCTTTTCGTTTCGATTCGATTCTGCTCGATTCTTTTCGATTTGATTCGATTCGATCATTTGGATTCAATTTGTTACATTTCGATTCGATTCTTTTCTATTCAGGTCGATTCGATTCTTTTTGATTCAGTTCGATTCAATTCTTTTCAACTCAATTCGATTCGGTTCGATTCTTTTCGATTCGATATGATTCGATTCGATTCAACTCAACTCGATTCTTTTCGATTCGATTTTTTCGATTCGATTCCTTTCAATTCGATTCGATTGGATTCTTTTCGTTTCAATTAGATTCTTTTCGATTTTACTTGATTCGAATCTTATCAATTCGATTCGGTACTGTTCGATTCGATTCTATTCAATTCAATTCGATTGGAATCGATTCTTTTCGATTCAATTCGATTCGATTCGATACGATTCTTTTCGATTGTATTCGATTCGATTCTTTTCGGTTCTCTTCGATTCGATTCTTTTCGATTCAATTCGATATGATTCGATTCTTTTCGATTCCATTCGATTCTTTTCTATTCGATTCGATTCGATTATTTTCGATTCAATTCGGTTTGATTCGATTATTTTCAACTCAATTCGATCGACTCGGTTCAATTATTTTCGATTCGATTCGATTCGATTATTTTCGATTCGATAAGATTACTTTCGATTCGATTATTTTCGATTCGATTTCATTATTTTCAATTCAATTCATTTCGATGTTTTTCGATTCGATTCAATGCGAATCAACTATTTTCTATTAGATTCGCTTCAATTATTTTCTTTTTTTCTAAATTTTTTATTTATTTATGATAGTCACAGAAGAGAGAGAGAGGCAGAGATAGGCAGAGGGAAAGCAAGCTCCAAGCACCGGGAGCCCTATGTGGGATTTGATCCCGGGTCTCCAGGATCGCGCCCTGGGCCAAAGGCAGGCACTAAACCGCTGCCCCTCCCAGGAATCCCCGCTTCAATTATTTTCGATTTGATTTGATTCGGTTATTTTCAATTCGATTCCATTTGATTATTTTCATTTCGGTTCGGTACGATTCGATTCTATTATTTTCGATTCGATTCGTTTCGTATCCATTCGAATCGTTTTGATTCCTTTCGGTTTTCGATTTGAATCGATTCTTTTCTTTTCGATTCGATTCTTTTCTATTCGGTTTGATTTTTTTGATTTGAATCGACTCGATTCTTTTTGATTCAAGTATATAAGATTCGATCCGATTCTTTTCGATTCAAATCGATACGATTCTTTTCGATTTGATTCGATTCGTTTTGATTCGACTCGATTCTTTTCGATTCAATTCTTTTCGATTCAATGAAATACGGTTCTATTCTTTTCGATTCGATTTGATTTGATTCTTTTTGATTCCATACGATTCGATTTGATTCTTTTCGATTTGATTCGATTCAACTCGATACTTTTCAAATCGATCATTTCGATCGATTCGATTCGATTCTTTTCATTTCGATTCGATTCTTTTCGATTTGATTCAATTCTTTTCAATTCGATTCGATTCGATTCTTTTCGTTTCGATTTGATTCTCTTCTATTTTATTTGATTCGATTCATTTCAATTAGATTCGATACTGTTCGATTCGATTCTTTTCGATTCAGGTCGATTGGAATCGATTCGATTCTTTCGGTTCTATTCGATTCGATTCGATACGATTCTCTTCGATTCGATTCTTTTCGGTCTGTTCGATTCGATTCTTTTCGATTCAGTTCGATTCGATTCTTTTGGACTCGATTCGATTCTTTGCGCTTTGATATGATTCGATTCGTTTCGACTTTTTTCGATTCGTGTCGATTCGAATCTATTCGATTCTTTTCTATTCAATTCGATTCGATTGATTCTTTTCGATTCGATTCCATTCGATTCTATTCTTTTCGATTCTTTTCGATTCGATACGATTCGATTCGATTCTTTTTGATTCGATTTTTTTCGATTCTTTTCAATTTGATTCGATTCTTTTCAATTTGATTCTTTTCGATTCGATTCGATTCGCCTCTTGTCGTTTCGATTCGATTCTTTTTGATTCGATTCGATTCGATTCTTTTGTTTCGATTATATTCTCTTCGATTCGATTCTTTTCGATTCGATTCGATTTGATACGATTCGCTTCTTTTCGATTCGATTCTTCTCGAATCGATTCAATTCAATTCGATTCTTTTCGATTCGATTCTTTTCGATTTGATTCGATTCGATCATTTGGATTCCACTTGTTACATTTCGATTCGAATCTTTTCGATTCGATTCGATTCAATTCTTTTGGATTTCATTGGATTGAGTTAGATAATTTTTGATTCGATTCGATTCTTTTACCCTAGCTTCGATGTGATTCTACTCGATTCAATTCATTTCGATTCTTCTTGATTCAATTCTTTTCGATTCTTTTTGATTCGGTTTGATTCTTTTCGATTCCATTCGATTCTTTTCGATTCGATTTAATTGTTTTTGAATCCATTTGATTCGATTCGATTATTTTCGATTCGACTCGATTGGATTCGATTCGGTTCGATTATCGATTCGATTCAATTCCAATTATTTTTGATTCGACTCGATTTGATTATTTTTTATTCAATTCGATTCAATTATTTTCGATTCGATGCAATTCGATTCGATTCTTCTCATTTCAATTCAATTCGATTCTTTCGAATTCGATTCGATTCGATTCTTTGTGTTTCGATTCGATCCTTTTCGATTTGAGTCAATTCTTTTCAATTCGATTTGATATTCTTCGATTCAATTCTTTTCGATTCGATTCGATTCGATTCTTTTCGATTCGATTCGATTCCATTCGATTCGATTCTTTTCGATTCAATACGATTCGATCGATTCTTTTCGATGCGAATCAATTCGATTCCATTCTTTTTGATTCGATTCGATTCGATTCTTTTAGATTTGATTTGATACGATTCTTTTCAATTCGATTTGATTCAATTCGATTCGTTTCGATTCGTTTCGATTCTCTTTGATGTTTTTTGATTCGATCTTTTCAACCGATTTAATTCGATTCGATTCATTTCGATTTGATTCGATTCGAATTTTTCGATTCTATTCTTTTCAATTCGATTCTTTTCGATTCGATTCGATTCGATTTTTTTCTATTCGCTTCTTTTCGATTCGATTCGATTCGCCTCTTTTCGTTTCGATTCTATTCTTTTGGATTCGATTTGATTCTTTTCGTTTCGATTAGATTCTCTTCGATTCGATTCTTTTCGATTCAGTTCTTTTCGATTCGGTTCGATTTGATTCTTCTCCATTCGATTCGATTCGATTCTTTTCGATTCGATTCGATAAGATTCTTTTCGTTCGATTCAATTCTATTCGATTCTATTCGATTCGATTCGATTCGATTATTTTCAGTTCGATTCTTTTCGTTTCGATTCGATTCTGCTCGATTCTTTTCGATTTGATTCGATTCGATCATTTGGATTCAATTTGTTACATTTCGATTCGATTCTTTTCTATTCAGTTCGATTCGATTCTTTTTGATTCAGTTCGATTCGATTCTTTTCAATTCGATTCGATTCTTTTCGATTTGATTCAATTCTTTTCAATTCGATTCGATTCGATTCTTTTCGTTTCGATTTTTTCAATTCGATTCCTTTCAATTCGATTCGATTGGATTCTTTTCGTTTCAATTAGATTCTTTTCGATTTTATTTGATTCGAATCTTATCAATTCGATTCGGTACTGTTCGATTCGATTCTTTTCGATTCAGTTCGATTCGATTCTTTTTGATTCGATTCGATTCTTTTCGCTTTGATATGATTCGATTCGTTTCGACTTTTTTCGATTCGTGTCGATTCGAATCTATTCGATTCTTTTCTATTCAATTCGATTCGATTGATTCTTTTCGATTCGATTCCATTCGATTCTATTCTTTTCAATTCGATTCGATTCTTTCGATTCGATTCGATTCTTTTGATTCGATTTTTTCGATTCGATTCTTTTCAATTTGATTCGATTCTTTTCAATTTGATTCTTTTCGATTCGATTCGATTCGCCTCTTGTCGTTTCGATTCGATTCTTTTTGATTCGATTCGATTCGATTCTTTTTGTTTCGATTATATTCTCTTCGATTCGATTCTTTTCGATTCGATTCGATTCTTTTCGATTCGATTCTTCTCGAATCGATTCAATTCAATTCGATTCTTTTCGATTCGATTCTTTTCGATTTGATTCGATTCGATCATTTGGATTCCACTTGTTACATTTCGATTCGAATCTTTTCGATTCGATTCGATTCAATTCTTTTGGATTTCATTGGATTGATTTAGATAATTTTGATTCGATTCGATTTTTTACCCTAGCTTCGATGTGATTCTACTCGATTCAATTCATTTCGATTCTTCTTGATTCAATTCTTTTCGATTCTTTTTGATTCGGTTTGATTTTTTTTCGATTCCATTCGATTCTTTTCGATTCGATTTAATTGTTTTTGAATCCATTTGATTCGATTCGATTATTTTCGATTCGACTCGATTGGATTCGATTCGGTTCGATTATCGATTCGATTCAATTCCAATTATTTTTGATTCGACTCGATTTGATTATTTTTTATTCAATTCGATTCAATTATTTTCGATTCGATGCAATTCGATTCGATTCTTCTCATTTCAATTCAATTCGATTCTTTCGAATTCGATTCGATTCGATTCTTTGTGTTTCGATTCGATTCTTTTCGATTTGAGTCAATTCTTTTCAATTCGATTTGATATTCTTCGATTCGATTCTTTTCGATTCGATTCTTTTCTATTCGATTCGTTTCGTTTCGATTCTTCGATTCGATTCGATTCGATTCTTTCGATTCAATACGATTCGATCGATTCTTTTCAATGCGAATCAATTCGATTCCATTCTTTTTGATTCGATTCGATTCGATTCGATTATTTTTATTTATTTTTTTTTATTTTTATTTATTTATGATAGTCACAGAGAGAAAGAGAGAGAGGGGCAGAGACATAGGCAGTGGGAGAAGCAGGCTCCATGCACCGGGAGCCCGACATGGGATTCGATCCCGGGTCTCCAGGATCGCGCCCTGGGCCAAAGGCAGGCGGTAAACCGCTGCACACCCAGGGATCCCGATTCGATTCTTTTAGATTTGATTTGATACGATTCTTTTCAATTCGATTTGATTCGATTCGATTCGTTTCGATTCTCTTTGATGTTTTTTGATTCGATCTTTTCAACCGATTTAATTCGATTCGATTCATTTCGATTCGAATGTTTCGATTCTATTCTTTTTAATTCGATTCTTTTCGATTCGATTCGATTCGATTTTTTTCTTTTCGCTTCTTTTCGATTCGATTCGATTCGCCTCTTTTCGTTTCGATTCTATTGTTTTGGATTCGATTTGATTCCTTTCGTTTCGATTAGATTCTCTTCGATTCGATTCTTTTCGATTCAGTTCTTTTCGATTCGGTTCGATTTGATTCTTCTCCATTCGATTCGATTCGATTCGATAAGATTCTTTTCGTTCGATTCAATTCTGTTCGATTCGATTCGATTCGATTCGATTCGATTATTTTCAGTTCGATTCTTTTCGTTTCGATTCGATTCTGCTCGATTCTTTTCGATTTGATTCGATTCGATCATTTGGATTCAATTTGTTACATTTCGATTCGATTCTTTTCTATTCAGGTCGATTCGATTCTTTTTGATTCAGTTCGATTCAATTCTTTTCAACTCAATTCGATTCGGTTCGATTCTTTTCGATTCGATATGATTCGATTCGATTCAACTCAACTCGATTCTTTTCGATTCGATTTTTTCGATTCGATTCCTTTCAATTCGATTCGATTGGATTCTTTTCGTTTCAATTAGATTCTTTTCGATTTTACTTGATTCGAATCTTATCAATTCGATTCGGTACTGTTCGATTCGATTCTATTCAATTCAATTCGATTGGAATCGATTCTTTTCGATTCAATTCGATTCGATTCGATACGATTCTTTTCGATTGTATTCGATTCGATTCTTTTCGGTTCTCTTCGATTCGATTCTTTTCGATTCAATTCGATATGATTCGATTCTTTTCGATTCCATTCGATTCTTTTCTATTCGATTCGATTCGATTATTTTCGATTCAATTCGGTTTGATTCGATTATTTTCAACTCAATTCGATCGACTCGGTTCAATTATTTTCGATTCGATTCGATTCGATTATTTTCGATTCGATAAGATTACTTTCGATTCGATTATTTTCGATTCGATTTCATTATTTTCAATTCAATTCATTTCGATGTTTTTCGATTCGATTCAATGCGAATCAACTATTTTCTATTAGATTCGCTTCAATTATTTTCTTTTTTTTTCTAAATTTTTTATTTATTTATGATAGTCACAGAGAGAGAGAGAGAGGCAGAGATAGGCAGAGGGAGAAGCAAGCTCCAAGCACCGGGAGCCCTATGTGGGATTTGATCCCGGGTCTCCAGGATCGCGCCCTGGGCCAAAGGCAGGCACTAAAACCGCTGCCCCTCCCAGGAATCCCCGCTTCAATTATTTTCGATTTGATTTGATTCGGTTATTTTCAATTCGATTCCATTTGATTATTTTCATTTCGGTTCGGTACGATTCGATTCTATTATTTTCGATTCGATTCGTTTCGTATCCATTCGAATCGTTTTGATTCCTTTCGGTTTTCGATTTGAATCGATTCTTTTCTTTTCGATTCGATTCTTTTCTATTCGGTTTGATTTTTTTGATTTGAATCGACTCGATTCTTTTTGATTCAAGTATATAAGATTCGATCCGATTCTTTTCGATTCAAATCGATACGATTCTTTTCGATTTGATTCGATTCGTTTTTTCGACTCGATTCTTTTCGATTCAATTCTTTTCGATTCAATGAAATACGGTTCTATTCTTTTCGATTCGATTTGATTTGATTCTTTTTGATTCCATACGATTCGATTTGATTCTTTTCGATTTGATTCGATTCAACTCGATACTTTTCAAATCGATCATTTCGATCGATTCGATTCGATTCTTTTCATTTCGATTCGATTCTTTTCGATTTGATTCAATTCTTTTCAATTCGATTCGATTCGATTCTTTTCGTTTCGATTTGATTCTCTATTTTATTTGATTCGATTCATTTCAATTAGATTCGATACTGTTCGATTCGATTCTTTTCGATTCAGGTCGATTGGAATCGATTCGATTCTTTCGGTTCTATTCGATTCGATTCGATACGATTCTCTTCGATTCGATTCTTTTCGGTCTGTTCGATTCGATTCTTTTCGATTCAGTTCGATTCGATTCTTTTGGACTCGATTCGATTCTTTGCGCTTTGATATGATTCGATTCGTTTCGACTTTTTTCGATTCGTGTCGATTCGAATCTATTCGATTCTTTTCTATTCAATTCGATTCGATTGATTCTTTTCGATTCGATTCCATTCGATTCTATTCTTTTCGATTCTTTTCGATTCGATACGATTCGATTCGATTCTTTTTGATTCGATTTTTTCGATTCGATTCTTTTCAATTGATTCGATTCTTTTCAATTTGATTCTTTTCGATTCGATTCGATTCGCCTCTTGTCGTTTCGATTCGATTCTTTTTGATTCGATTCGATTCGATTCTTTTTGTTTCGATTATATTCTCTTCGATTCGATTCTTTTCGATTCGATTCGATTTGATACGATTCGCTTCTTTTCGATTCGATTCTTCTCGAATCGATTCAATTCAATTCGATTCTTTTCGATTCGATTCTTTTCGATTTGATTCGATTCGATCATTTGGATTCCACTTGTTACATTTCGATTCGAATCTTTTCGATTCGATTCGATTCAATTCTTTGGATTTCATTGGATTGAGTTAGATAATTTTTATTCGATTCGATTCTTTTACCCTAGCTTCGATGTGATTCTACTCGATTCAATTCATTCGATTCTTCTTGATTCAATTCTTTTCGATTCTTTTTGATTCGGTTTGATTCTTTTCGATTCCATTCGATTCTTTTCGATTCGATTTAATTGTTTTTGAATCCATTTGATTCGATTCGATTATTTTCGATTCGACTCGATTGGATTCGATTCGGTTCGATTATCGATTCGATTCAATTCCAATTATTTTTGATTCGACTCGATTTGATTATTTTTTATTCAATTCGATTCAATTATTTTCGATTCGATGCAATTCGATTCGATTCTTCTCATTTCAATTCAATTCGATTCTTTCGAATTCGATTCGATTCGATTCTTTGTGTTTCGATTCGATCCTTTTCGATTTGAGTCAATTCTTTTCAATTCGATTTGATATTCTTCGATTCAATTCTTTTCGATTCGATTCGATTCGATTCTTTTCGATTCGATTCGATCCATTCGATTCGATTCTTTTCGATTCAATACGATTCGATCGATTCTTTCGATGCGAATCAATTCGATTCCATTCTTTTTGATTCGATTCGATTCGATTCTTTTAGATTTGATTTGATACGATTCTTTTCAATTCGATTTGATTCAATTCGATTCGTTTCGATTCGTTTCGATTCTCTTTGATGTTTTTTGATTCGATCTTTTCAACCGATTTAATTCGATTCGATTCATTTCGATTTGATTCGATTCGAATTTTTCGATTCTATTCTTTTCAATTCGATTCTTTTTGATTCGATTCGATTCGATTTTTTCTATTCGCTTCTTTTCGATTCGATTCGATTCGCCTCTTTTCGTTTCGATTCTATTCTTTTGGATTCGATTTGATTCTTTTCGTTTCGATTAGATTCTCTCGATTCGATTCTTTTCGATTCAGTTCTTTTTCGATTCGTTCGATTGATTCTTCTCCATTCGATTCGATTCGATTCTTTTCGATTCGATTCGATAAGATTCTTTTCGTTCGATTCAATTCTATTCGATTCTATTCGATTCGA